>NW_027495981.1:0-197992 GCF_021521415.1 Bidens hawaiensis
TGATTATTTGATCAACTCCAAGGAGCTAGTTGGTTCTAGAAGATCGACCTTAGGTCCGGGTATCATCAGCTGAAGATTCGGGAGGAAGATATTCCTAAGACTGCCTTCCGCACTCGTTATGGACATTACGAATTTCTGGTGATGTCTTTCGGTTTGACCAACGCACCGGCTGCGTTCTTGGATCTTATGAACCGGGTGTGTAGACCGATGCTCGATCGCTCGGTTATTGTGTTCATCGATGACATTCTTGTGTACTCTAAAAGTGAATCCGATCACGCTGGTCATCTCAGGGAAGTGTTGGAGGCTCTGCGAAAGAACAAATTGTATGCGAAATTTTCTAAGTGTTCCTTCTGGTTACGTGAGGTTCAATTTTTGGGCCATGTCATTAACCCGAGTGGTATTCTGGTTAACCCTGCAAAGGTGGAAGCCGTGAATGAATGGGAGTCTCCTAAGTCTCCAACCGAAATCCGTAGTTTTTTGGGTTTGGCGGGGTATTACCGCCGCTTTATTCCCGATTTTTCGAAAATTGCTTCTTCACTAACCAAGCTGACTAAGAAAAGTGTTAAGTTCGTTTGGGGTACGGAACAGGAGGAGACTTTTCTCGAGTTGAAGAACAGATTGACGCATGCCCCGATCTTAGCTTTACCTAATGGCACCGACGATTTGGTGGTGTATTCTGATGCCTCTTATCAGGGGCTTGGGTGTGTTTTGATGCAGCGAGGTCGAGTCATCGCTTATGCCTCACGACAGTTGAAGCCGCACGAGGCGAATTATCCTACCCACGATTTAAAACTGGAAGCGGTTGTGATTGCGCTTAAGTTGTGGAGGCACTATTTGTATGGTGTTCCTTGCGTTATTTATACCGATCATAAGAGCTTAAAGTATTTCTTCGAGCAAAAAGAACTGAATATGCGGCAGCGTCGATGGTTGGAGTTGATTAAGGACTATGACCTGGAGATTATGTACTATCCGGGTAAGACTAACGTGGTGGCCGACGCGTTAAGCCGGAAGGAGAGACCAAAACCTATTCGTGTGAAATCCTACCAGCTTATTCTCAAACCCGACATTTTGAAACAAATAGCCAACGCACAGAATGAAGCGTTGCAGGTGGAATGGATTATGTCAGAGCGTATTTGGGGTCAGGAAAAGTTGTTGGAAGACGTAGGTGATGGGGTGAAATATAAGGATGGTCGTTTATGGGTACCGAGGTATGGAGGATTCAGAGATAAAATTTTGGATGAGGCACACAAGTCGCGCTATTCTATTCACCCGGGCGCGACCAAGATGTACCAAGACTTGAAGAAAAATTATTGGTGGCCTGATATGAAATTTGAGGTGGCTCAGTACGTGAGTAAGTGTTTGACGTGTCTACAGGTTAAGGCCGAGCATCAGAAGCCATTTGGGAAACTTTAGCCACTGGAAATACCTGAGTGGAAATGGGAACATCTTACCATGGATTTCGTGACTAAACTGCCTCGTACTCCTAGGGGCAATTATGACACCATTTGGGTAATCGTGGATAGACTGACCAAGAGCGCTCATTTCTTGCCGATTCGAGAGACTTTTAACTCTGAGCAGTTGGCCGATGTGTTTATTCGTGAGATCGTCTCTAGGCACGGGGTGCCGGTGTCTATTGTTTCGGATAGGGATACACGTTTCACCTCCAGGTTTTGGAAGAGGTTTCATGAGGAGATGGGCACCAAACTCCTCAACAGTACTGCCTATCACCCGCAGACGGATGGTCAGTCCGAGAGGACCATTCAGACTCTCGAGGATATGTTGCGGGCTTGTGTTATATACTTTGGTGGTAGTTGGGACCGTCACTTACCGTTGGTGGAGTTTTCGTATAATAACAGTTATCACGCAACGATTGGGATGCCACCGTTTGAGATGTTGTATGGTAGGAGGTGTAAAACTCCTGTCTGTTGGGGTTCCATTGGTCAAAAGCAGTTAGGTAGTTTAGAGGTGGTCGAGGCTACGACTGAGAAACTCGGCAAGATCAAAGCATTTATGAAGGCTGTGCAGGATCGTCAGAAGTCTTATACAGATAAAAGGAGAAGGCCCATCGTGTTTGAGGTTGGGGATCGGGTTATGTTAAAAGTTTCTCCCTGGAAGGGCATTATTCGTTTCGTAAGAGGGGGAAGCTCAGTCCGAGGTTTATTGGCCCGTTCCGTATTTTGGCCCGAGTTGGCGAGGTGGCTTATAGACTGGATTTACCCGAGGAGCTCGCGGGGATTCATCCTTCATGTGTCTCATATGAGGAAATTCTTAGCGGATGAGGAGGCCCACGTGCATCTTGACGATATTGAGCTCGATGGTAAGCTGAACTACGTCGAGCAACCGATTGCTATCCTTGACCGTCAGGAGAGACGACTGAGGAATAAGGTGGTTAGGCAGGTGAAGGTGCAGTGGAGACACCGTAGGGGTTCCGAGGCTACTTGGGAGTCCGAAGACGAGATGAGGAAGTATTATCCGCAGTTGTTCCTGTTGCATCGGGATTCGGGGACGAATCCCATTGTAAGGGGGGTGGACTTGTAACACCCGTTAATACCGAATTCAAGGGTTAAAGGGTGTAGAGTATGTATAATTATCGGGATTTATCCGACGTTTCTCGAAGCCTTTATGTCACCCAGGTACGTTAAAGAACCTAACCATTCCTTCCATTTTGCCTTACACTTGAATCTAGAAGGACTAAAGTGTAATATCTTATATTATAACAAAAAAATAAATAAAACCCTAAACCTAAAACCCTGCAGCGATCGGCCAAGAGGCAGCCCCCCCCCCCTTCATTGCTTTGAATTTTTGATCGATTCCAAGTTCCTAGAGGTAGTTCAAGGTATGTACTACAATCCCCTACACTCTTTTTGCTCACCCCTAATCGTTTTGATGCTCAATTTTGCCGAAACTTTTCGTTGGGCAGATTTCGGCTAGAGTGCAATTGACCCACTTCCCGTGGATAAAAATTAGAGTTTCCGGTGTAGAAAGATCCCCAGGTATGGCATTTACATCATATTAAAATTTCGTGGTCATTGGAGGTGTTTAGGTCGGTCAATCGATTTTAGTTCGAAAACTAGGGTTTATCGGGTGTAGAATTGCAAATTGTTGAGTTTGATGCGTTAGTTGATCGGGTGACCGACCGATTCAGTTTGTGCAGCCCTAGGAAGGTTTAAGGGCTGTGGAAAAATTATTTTTTTGGTGCTCGGGGATGTCGTGGTTAGTGCTTCGTCAATCGAGTCGGCGGAATGTGCGATTTTTCGTTTAAATGTTAAAGTAAGTGTTGTAAAAAGGAACCGTCAACCCTATCAACTCGGGTGACATAATTATGATGAATTAAAAGAGTTAAGATGGAATTTGGTCCATTCGGGGCTGATTCGTTTAACAAATGGTTTTAAGGCTTATTACACGCGCATTCGACCCGATTTGACTATCCTTGGGCCAGGTATTGGGCCTTGGGCCAGGTGTTGGGCCTTGGGCCATGTGTTGGGCCTTGGGCCAGGTGTTGGGCCTTGGGGCAGTTGTTGGGCCTTGGACCAAGGTATTGGGCCTTGGGCTAAGTGTTGGGCCTTGGGCCAAAGTGTTGGGCTTGTACGGCCCATTAGGCTAGAGTGTTCCTACAGTCTAGTTTAGTAATGCGTTATGTATAATTTACAAGCCCTTGCCGGTGATTGTGCCCTTAGGAACTTCCTAGCTCGTTGCAAGTATTTGATCGATCTCAGGTGAGTTCATGATGCCCCTTTTACTCATTTTACTTTTGGGCTAGCATGCGCACCTAAATGTTTTCTTACTTGATGAAATGTTTTTAAAATGATTTTATATAGGCTTGCTAGTATATGGTAAGCCTTAAATATATATATATATATATATATATATATATATATATACATTATTTCTTGGCCTCTATTTGGCGATGTTGTAGTCGTTTCGACTACTGATGTTGTGTATGCCTACTTCGTGTTTGCATGCACTGATGTTACGTGTTTGGTTTGTACGTTTGCTCGACCCTGATGTTATACGTGGATGTTATATATATAATGTTATGTATATAGGGATGTTATTGAATGGATGTTTACATATACATTTGTATACGTATGGATGAGGATGTTTAAGTTCGGTAATGATGATTAGATGGATGTACCCTTTTACTTTTAGAAAACCTTTGGTATGACTATCATGATTTTTACTACTGATATCTTTTACTTAAAACTTGAACTTGCTCAGCTCAAGCTGACTTTGTGTGCATTTTAGTGTAAGTTTCAGGATTTGGAAGATGATGCCTTATCGCTTGGTCGTGCACGGAGCTACTTGGATGGTGAAGGACATACTGAAAGGAAGAATTGTTATGAATATTTTATTTCAAGGAAACTTATAAAAGTTATACTTACTTTGGATTTTGGGCAAAATTCCCGGGTTTTAGGAACTTATTTCATTTTTCATGTTTTCCCGCAAAATTGATACTCTGATACGTTTGTTTTAATGGAAGAAACGGTTTTTAAGTTTATTTAATTTACGAGTGTTTTGAATGATTACCAACTGTGGGGTTCCTGGGGTTCGGGGCCTTACATGATGACTATAAAACTGGACCTTTATCATTTTTATTGATTAAACTGCGGTTTTTGTTCTTACGGTTTGTCCGAATTTGCAGTTTTAGTCAAATAGTTTTTAAATATGTGATTTTCGTCCTTGTGGTTTCCTTTCACTCGCAATTAACCCTACCCCATTAATCTTGTTTAGTCTGGTCGTTAAATCCATCAGCGCCCCCTTTACGTGAGGGGCAGTTTTGTCCTTTTTCTTTCCAAATAAACCCCAACACTAATTCACAAGCCCCCTCGCGTGAGGGACCGAGGTGTATTTGGGAAAAAAAGGAAAAAATTGCCCCTTACGTGAAGGCAAGATGATAGGTTTAACGATCAGACTTAACGAGGCTAGTGAGGTCGGGTTTAATTGCAAGTGAAATGAAACCACGTAGACGAAAATCGCAGATTTAAAACTATTTGACCAAAACCGCATATTCAATAAAATCACAGGGACGAAAACCACATGTAAAAAAATCACGGGGACGAAAACCATATGTTACTCGCTTTTATTTGAATACTTATTAAAGTAACACTTTCTCAAAATATAAAAAATCCATAACAACATCATTGCAAATACAAGGCATCCTTTAACTTCCATTTGTGCTCCAAAGTTAATCAAATCTTCACCAAAACCATGAAAGATAAAGGCAAATCTGTGAAAGCAGAGCCCAATTTCCTCTCAAATTCCAACTATTTTCAACCATCATCAGATCTTCCATGCAGAAAACACCCTTCAAATTCAACATCAGTTGGAATATGCGCATACTGCTTAAACGAAAAGCTTATCGAGCTCGCTTGTTTCGATTGTGTGGAACCGAGGCTATCTTCGTGTAGTTTGGATATTGGAAGTGTTGCAAGAAAATCTTTTATCATTGAGAATGATAAGGTTAATAATAATAATAATAATAATAACAATAATAATAATGGCGATGAGCCGAAAACAGAGTTTTCGGAGATGAAATTGAAACAGAGTGAAACAAAGGAAGTGGTTTTGCTCAAAAGGAGTAATAGTTGTGTTGTTGATGTCAAGAAAAACAGTGGGTTTTGGAGAATTGGGAGGTTTTTTAATAAGAATAGAGAGAAAGAAGGGTTTAGTGAGATATACAATGGTGCTATCGCGTGCTCGAGTGCAAAGATTTCCGATTTCAATGAATTCGAGTCGAGAAAGAGTGGATTGATGGATTTGAAAAGTGGGATTTATGTAAAAGAGTCTGATTTTAGTGGAATTGATAATGGTAATGATAATGATGATGACGAGTTTATTGATTTGAAGATTGACTTACCTAATAAGTCAAAAACAGAGTACTCTGTTTTGAAGAGGTATGATCCGCTAGGTGGCGACGTTGGGTCGTTGTCGGGTCGGATTATGGTGGATGAAGAAGGGATTAAGAAGGTTAAGAATAGTCATGTGAAGGGTTGGAAGTGGATTTTTAAAAATCATTATGGGAAGAATGATTTTGGTCACATCTTTGAATCTTGAATTTTGATTCTAAATGTTACAAGAAATACGAAAGAATGTTGGTTTTTGTTATTAGATTATGCCATTGAGGTTATGTATTTTGTTGGTTATGATGGTTTCATCATTTGATATGACCAAATTAGTAATGACTATGACGAGTTTCTTAATTTCTGTAAGAAAGTGTGTTTAGAATTATTCCACAATGGCATGTCACTTTTTACACATTACTATGTGTTTATTTGTTAGATATTAAAGTTTGTTTTATATTACAACATTGTATATGGTCGTTATGGTTGATGTTTATATCTATGCACTATTATATGTTCCGGTTAGTTATAGTGAGAAACCCTGATTTGTGGATTTCTACACTAACACTATGGACCTCGTAATGCGTTTGTTCATGCCATTATTGTCACGTTTTTAGTTGGATTTCATGTTTGTGTTCATCCATATAAGTTACCGGAAGATCAACCTCGGGTGTCCTTGAAGAATGCCACATATAGCAATAACTCTTAATATCCATGATCAAAAGTAAGGGGCTTAGGGCTTTATGAATTATATTATTGCAACTGTGTCCATACATCTATAATTCTATAACATGTAGCATCATTGAAAAAGTTGCATGGAATGTTAAAGGGTGGTGTGAGTTTGAAGGTAACAAGTTAAAGTGTTGATTGGGCGGGGCTTTTAATAAATTCAAAGCCTTGATGTTCTTTTGAGGTGTAACAAAACAAAGAATAGGCTATAAAACCTTCTAGAAAAAAGATGGACCCAAACACATTTTATGGGTACACTTTACTTGCTTTAGTCATTGTCAAACAACTTGTTCCACTAATTTTTTTATGTGATGGTTTATCAACTTAGGCCCATGAACTTCTTGGGCCATATGCATAGCAGTTAAATATATACGTGGCCAGGGACGGACCTAGTTGATAACTCGTGCCCCTGAACTTCTCAACTTTTCGTCGGTACTTGGTGGTGTACATTTTTTTTTTGGTCTGTTTTCGTATTTCTCTACCCATGAAAAAATATAACGTTTTCCCTGTTTATTTAAAGCCCAACCAAATTAAAAGCTAAAACCAATTGAATTCCAAACAAAGTTTAAAGGCTCACCAAAAGCCCAAACCAAATAAAAACTATTGTTCATTGTTTCTCCGGTCACCAGGCCTCAACACTGCAGCCCAGTAGCAAATGGCTGGTGTTCCCTCCATCCATCTTCTGTGGTTCGACTTCCACTTGTTCAATTAGATATTATTTTGCTTTTATCTACTATTGTAATTGTGAATTTGATTTATATAAATTAATATTTTGGAATTTTTTATGGGCAAATGAATATTAAATGATTGATTATGGTTTATTGGATAACTGGATAATGTAAATTGGAAATTATAGTAGACAAGGGATTTATGTTTATGTCTAAATTGGAATTGATTAGGGGTTTATGGTTTATGTGTAAATTGATTGATTATGAGTTTATCGTTTAAATTTTATTTCTTCTAAAATTAGGGAATTTGAAAGATGAAACGACAAAGTCATATTAGCAATTTTTTTAAACGAAAATTCCAAGAAAATGATGATATTGGTCCAACACCAAATTCAAATAAAAAAAAATTATTGTATGAAATACAAAAATAAAAATTTTGTTTACATTATATGAAAAACGGTAAGTTACCTCTGAAATTTTGGTCTACATCCGTCACCATGGCTTATTTATTTATTTATTTTATTTTGGGCTTCTGTTTCATCAGCTATGTCTATGGGTGTCAAGAGCAGTCACATGACTCTCACAACCTTCATAAACAAAGTTTGGACGTGTTGATGTTTTATATTAAGATTCAAATAAATCAATATACCCGTAACTAGGTTGTTCATGGTCCGGTTTAATAAGGTTTCAAAGGAGTTCTGGTCAAACCAGTAACTTAATGGTAAAGTAAACCAAACTAGTTGAGTTGATTGGGTCAAGACTGTTCAACTCGGCCAGATGTAAGCCGTAAACTAAAACCGACTCGCTTAGCCAGCCAGTTCCAAACTTCAGTTATTATTTAATTTGATTTACTTTTATATCTTTCGCTCGTTAACTTATTCTATCTTAGATATGTAGTTAAGTTTTTCTCTCTCTCAACATTCCGATATAAAATTTCATGGAAATGAATTTGTATTCAGAATTAAGTATTACTTGGTATCGTGAACGACTTTCGCGCCTTTGATTAGTAACTTATGCGGAGTATAATTGCGCGCTTCAGCAACTTGACGATGACGAAGAGTGATTAATTAAATTTCTTTTTCTTTTTAATTTCGCATCTGGTCGGAAACGGTTCGGTTCCTTACCAGTGTTGATATGCAAACGGCTTTCGTATAGCTTTCGATACCAAAAACAAGTACTCTATTATGAATACAAACATGTTTAAGCAAAATTTATACTGGAACGTAAATAAAACAAATAATAACACAATCGTAGAAACCATAAAAACGAACAAGGTACCTATTCCGATAATGCCGATACCAATATTCTTCACATTTTCGGAACTCGTATAGTTACGATAAAAAAATACTTTATTTTTTTTTCTATTTTCAACAAAATTTATGCACGAGTGTTGATAAAGAAGAATTAAACACAGTCGCGTAAACAACTTCTTTAAAAAAGTTAACTATTAGAGAAAAATTAAATGATGAATGAAATGTTTAAGATCTATTTGTTATTTACTATAGATTATTTATAGTATTTGACTGTGAAAATATATTGTCGAAGCATGAAATGAATCTGACCTGATCCATAACGATGTTTCCACGGATTTTCGAGATGAACGAACCACGTCTTGATCTTCTTTTCCGGTTGCTTGAGACCTGCAATGGTTTTTCGGGGGTGTGGAGGTGACTGCTAAGAAATCTCAAAGATCTCTTGTTTACAGACACAAAAAAGTGGTGGTGGCTCTTATTGAGCATGACCCTTTAATAAGGAGGTGGAGATCTCCTTATATAGAGAGCCTCATGGCCACCATCATGGTACCCTAATGGGCCTAGCCCAGTTAGGGTTACCTCCACAAAACCCCCTCAGCCCAATAACATTGTATTAGTCCATATAATAAAATAAGCCAAACATAATAAATTTAGGGTCGTAAAACCGGGTTTAGTACCATACCCCTACAAATGTCGAAGCATGAAATGAATCTGACCTGATCCATGACGATGTTTCCATGGATTTTCGAGATGAACGAACCACGTCTTGATCTTCTTCTCCGGTTGCTTGAGACCTGCAATGGTTTTTCGGGGGTGTGGAGGTGACTGCTAAGAAATCTCAAAGATCTCTTGTTTACAGACACAAAAAAGTGGTGGTGGCTCTTATTGAGCATGACCCTTTAATAAGGAGGTGGAGATCTCCTTATGTAGAGAGCCTCATGGCCACCATCATGGTACCCTAATGGGCCTAGCCCAGTTAGGGTTACCTCAACAAAACCCCCTCAGCCCAATAACATTGTATTAGTCCATATAATAAAATAAGCCAAACATAATAAATTTAGGGTCGTAAAACCGGGTTTAGTACCATACCC
Organism: Bidens hawaiensis; assembly: GCF_021521415.1. Lineage (NCBI taxonomy): Eukaryota > Viridiplantae > Streptophyta > Magnoliopsida > Asterales > Asteraceae > Bidens > Bidens hawaiensis. Next base: position 9,582 of record NW_027495981.1, read on the forward strand.
CTACAAGCCCCCCAAGTCCAGCGTTGCTCCTGGGCGCGCAAGCGTTTAGGTGGAGCGCTGGACTTTATGAGGTGTGTTAGGCCATGAGGCGGTTTTTTCCCTTTTCTTCGGCCTTGTCTTTATTGTCTTTGAGTTTTGGGAGGTTTTCCTCATGATGGTGACATGTTGCGGTCCTTATGATAATGATGGTGCCCTGGCATAAATAAGATATAGCACGCATCATAGTGGCGCGAGGCCTGATAAAAGATGGAGCGCGCATCTCGATAATAATGTAACATAACTTGCGCGCGAGGCAGCTTACGAGTTATGAGAATAATAAAGCCTGTGCGCGAGGCGACTTACGGATCTATGAGAATAATAAAGCCTGCGCGCGAGGCGACTTGCGGATCTATAAGAATAATAAAGCCTGCGCGCGAGGCGACTTGCGGATCTATAAGAATAATAAAAACTGCGCGCGAGGCGACTTACGAGTTATAAGAATAATGACGCTTGCGCGAGAGGCGACTTACGAGCTATAAGAATAATGAAGCTTGCGCGCGAGGCGACTTACGAGCTATAAGAATAATGAATCTTGCGCGTGAGGCGACTTACGAGCTATAATAATAATGGAGCTTGCGCGAGTTGCGGCTTACGAGCTATAATAATAATGAAGCTTGCGCGAGTTGCAAGGGAAAAAAAAATTTACTCTTGATGCTGACATTTAGGATTAATGTGTATAATAAATATTTGGTTGCAAAACCCCGGCATCTAAATGATCATAAATACATAATACAACAACTTGAGCCTAAAGGCAGTTTTTTTCTTAATCCATATTAGAATACAAATTATCATTATGTATTATGACACTAAATGTCAAAAAAGAAGTTTCTAACTTTTAAATGTAAACAATAGCCAGCACTCTTTCAAGTTATGAGAATCATTAATATATTGTTTATAAATAGGTAAATGACATAAGTTTAAGTTTATTGTTTTTGTTTATCCTTGTATAGCCACGCCATCTAATATAATCATACCCGTGATATAACATGACGTAAAAGATTATACTGCTGGTATGATCATGCCAGTGGTGTGCGGTGCTACACGAGTTATCTTTGTCAGTCTAACACATCATATAACACATATCACCTAGCATGGCAACTTCAGCGTTGAGCTTATTATTAAGTTACCCATTTTATTCATCCGTATTAGAAAATTAAGTGCACTTCATAATTAGTTCATTTTGTTTTCTTTTGGAACTGAGAGATACTTCAGTTTCAATAACGTATCTTTCATGCATGAATGGTTACAAAATAATGAATATTATTAAATATAGAAAGTCTAATAAGTTATTGTCTCAAAAGAAAGTTCACATTGTGTAATTAATAATGTATTGTTTATTACTTCACTTTATTTAAGCATTAAGATTTAAGAATATGACAATCTACTACATGTTTTAATTTTGAAAAAAAAGTTTCTAACTTTATCATATATAAAGTATTAAAGTGGTAAACCTCTATAAGAAAAATACAAATTTCCGACCGATAATTGAATATTTAAATCAGATTAGAAATAATAAAACTTGTATCGACACCAAATTCGAACTTAGGTTATGGAGGTGTATTAGACCCATCTGATTTCAGTTTTCAAATTAAGCATTTGTGTGTTTTTTGAAGTTCGAACTAATCTGACCCAAAAAAATCTGAATTCTAATTGTTTTATCTTTATACATAAAATATGTAGTGTTTTATAATTAACATGCAATCGAGTTATGAACTTCTGTTTTCCCCTTGGTTCTTCCAAATAATCTGAATTTGAATCGATTTCCAATTTTTAATTTGATTCGAATTCAAATTTACTTTCAGAATATCTCAATTCTAAGAGTTGTGGGCTGACGCCCTCCTCCAAATGGAGGGTTCTGTTTGGTTGCCACATATGACACCCTCTAGGGATGGCAATAAAACCCGAACCCGATGGAAAAATCCGAAACCCGACACAATTGGAACGGGTAATACCCGACCCATTAGGGTTTGGGATCGGGTTTGAAAATTTTCATGGGTTTGAGACGGGGTTGGGATTTGTAATATACCCGATTACCCTACCCGATTACCTGATAACATTGACCTATTTAACCGATTATATACCCGATATACCCGACATAGCTTTATATATTTTTATTTAATATATATTAATATAAAATATTATATTTGTATAGATGATTAAGATAATAGTCTCTTAAAGTTTTCAAATCCTAAATGTCTTTATTCTCTTCGTCTCGGTTTACAGCACATTCCATCAATTATTCTAATTTCCAATTAACAGTTCGTAACCCTTTTGGGTAAATATAGTTTGCTTCTTTCTTGTTTCTTCTAAGGATTCTTTTTTGGTGACTTCTTTTCCTTTTTGTTATGAAAATTCGAAGAAATATTATATGTTGAAACTTATTTATAATGATTATTTGAGACATTTATTTTTATTGTAACCGATTAGTTATTTTTTGTTGAAATCCGATATAAACCTGACGGGTTTTTTTTGTCAAAACCCGATAAGAAACCCGAAACCCGGTGGGTATCCCCGATACCCGATGGGTAATTACCCGATAAATACCCGACGGGTTTGAAACGGGGTTCTATAATCGGGTTCGGGTCTGGAAATGCTTAGACTCGTCCCAAACCCGACCCATTGCCATCCCTAACACCCTCCTCTCTTTTCTGCGCTTATTTACCCACTCATGCCCTGCCCTTGACGCCCACATTATTGTGTTCGGCGCATAAAAAATGCTAATGTGGTGGCGAACTTAACCCACAATACGTAGCCAGTAGCATAATAACTAAAGTAACTCAAAAACCGATTCAATGAACATTATCTTGTAAATATCTATATTGAACCAACTAGGTGTTACTTTATCTAATATTTACGACTTGTCATTGGTTTTGTCCACCAACTCAAGAAAAATTCCAACTACTATTTTTTTTTAACCGTTGTTGAGTGATGACTTTGAATAGTAATATAAGACAACGTGCTGGCAGAGAGATCGTCACATCACCTCCATCTCTGTCTTTAATCAACCTCACCACCACAACCTGGCGCCACCAAACTGCCCTTTCCTGCCATTCCATTTACGTCCAATAGGGTTTCTTTCGTGGGGTTCACTTCCATTTCAACCAATCATTTTTTCTTATTTTTTAATATATTGGTTAACTAACCCCTTCCACAACATTTGTTTTCTGGGTTGATTAGTTAATCTCCATTCGAATACGTGATAGTGATGTGGCGTCACTTTACGTTAACTAATATAACCCCTTTTCACAACACTTAGTCTAAGCATATATGATAATTAAAAGGGAAAATTCCTAAAATAAGCATTTATGAAAACAAAATTCTAGTTTTAGGTATCATTTGCAAAAAAATTCCAAAAATAGGTATTATAAACTAGTCGTGACGAGTAGTTTGTAGAAACCAATTCGAACTTGCCACGTGTTCTTAAACTAACCGTAACGAGCACGCTCACTAGTCAATTACTCATCATGACTAAATAAGTTTCATGCCTCGTAATCAACGTCCACAAGTAATTCATAAGTCCTTTAGTCGCGACGAGTAGATTATAAGGTTAAACTAGTCGTGACGAGTAGATTATAAGGTTAAACTAGCCGCGACGAGTTAACTACTAATAAACTACTCGTGTAGAGAATGTAAACCAGGTAAACTAGTCGTCGTGACTAAAGGATTTATAAATAACTCGTGGGCGTTGATTACGAGGCATGAAACTTATTTAGTCGTGACGAGTAAATGACCAGTGAACGTGCTCGTTACGGTTAGTTTAAAGACACGTGGCAACTTTTAATTGGTTTTAAAAACTACTCGTCACGAGTAGTTTGTAATACCTATTTCTAGAATTTTTTTACAAATAATACCTAAAACTAGAACTTTGTTTTCATAAATGTTTATTTTAGGAATTTTCCCTAATTAAAAAGTCACCATTACTATTTTAAATGTTTATCCCTTGTATTATATATGTAGACTAGCAAATTAAGCACACAAGCAACTCAAACCCTTCAAAATGGTGATCACAAAAAGCTTCAGACCACTTTTAAACCTCATTTATATCTCCATTTTAATTCTTACCAATCTAATCAAATCCAACATAAAACTTCTTGTTTCAAACTTGATATGGGCATGGAATTCTCTTCTACATCAGTGTTTCTTTCACCATCAACTACACGCGATTCTTCCAAATCCTCAAGTACTCGGGTGTAGCATGATAGGGATCGAACCAACGTTTATGGAACAAGTGGAATGTGTGATTTGCTTAAGTGCATTAGGAGAAGATGAAGAGCATAGAGAATTTAGATGTGGTCATTTGTTTTACGAAGCGTGTGTGGACAAATGGCTAAGTTTCAGGAACACGACTTGCCACTATGTCGCGATTGTTTGGTGTTGCCTAGAGTTGTTTTGGAATTTGGGCATGATTTGTTGGTATTTGATTTCTGTTCTTGTGGTAATACGACAAATGAAGAATCGTGGTGGCTTCGATAGATGTTAACATCATAACACTTATGGTGAAAACATAGATGTTCGTGATTATCAGTCTTAAAGAAATGATGATTCTAAACACTATGTGACATGTTGGATATCATAAGATTGATGATAGTGATACTGTTTTTATTATTAGTGTTGTTGGTATGTTGAAATCAAAATATTATTCAATGTGTTTTTATTTATTTTAAGAAGCAATTATGGTAATTAAGTTTTGCAAGCATTTTGTTAAAGACTTAAAAGTCATTCAAAACCTTTTTCTTAAGCCACTCAGTTTAATAGGGTGTTTAATGTTGTATTTTTTTTTAAGTTGAAAGTGATTTAAATGGAAGATATATGAATCCTAGTTACTTCTAGTAATTTTGTTTTTGAATTAATTTGAACTATTAGATAATAGTAAAAAAAATCACCAAGTAATAAGCAAATTTTATGATTGTTTATTTTAAGTCAAACAAGACAAAATAATCAGTAAATAGTAACTAGGATTCACATGTTTTGTTCAGATCACTTAATTAAAAAAAATCTTCAATATCAATAGAAAAAGTTCACAACTTTAGAAGCCTAAAGTTGAGTAAATTTTAGAGGGGAAAAAAAGATCACTTCTTACTGTAGTAACTCAAAAAAACTTAATTGAAACAATTTTTTTTTATTTTAAGATTAGAATTGTAAATATATATATATTAAAAAATAAATAGCTCACGAAATTAGATTTGCTATAAAAATATCGGTAAGTAACACACTTTGGTGTACGAGCTTCTATTCGAGTACATGCCAACCTAGCATCTCATAGTTTCATACTCGGAAAATAGAGATGATCGATCGGTCGGGGGGGGGGGGGCAAGTGGCCTTTCAGTAAGAGAAAGGAAAAAAAGAAAAAAACCAAACTTTGGAAATAATGATTTTGTAGCGCTTAAGCCTTTATTTAGCGTCACAGAGAGGTGCACAAATCGGTTAACCGGTTAATTTTTTAACTGTTTTTTTTGCGGGAAATAACCGGTTAGACTGGTTAATCGGGTCGGGTACTAACCGGTTTTGATAAATTAATAAAAAAAGAAAATCGGTTAATCGGTCGGATAAAAACCGGTTAAAAACCGTTTTTTAATAAAATAATAAAAAAAAATCGGTTTACCGGTTAGTAACCGGTTTTGAAATCAACAATATGAACCGGGTACTAACCGGCGGTTAGAATCGGTTAGTAACCGGTTTTGATTGGACCGGTTACTAACCGGTTAGACTTTCGTTTAGAAACCGGTTAACCGGTTTATGTGCGCACCGTACCTCTAGCGTCACGCTGTCACATGCTGACATAGTGACATGCTCTATTACAGATTATTATGAAAAAGCACATTGGGCCTTTCCTACGTGTTAGACGTGTTAGTTGATGATGCACAAGCACAAGTGCACAACCTTCTATCTTATACACATACAATTGTTGGAATACAATTACAAATGATGCTAAATGGCTTTGCACATAATTGAATTTAATCGTTGGAATTACTATTCAGTATGATAAAAATTAAACGTACAAGATGTGTAGTGTAATCATTGAAACTCACCAAACACTTAATTTTTATAGGTAACTGTCACAAACATCGAATCATATCTTATTAAATCCAAATCACAATTGTTTAACCAAAGAACAATACAAGAGTTTGAATAAACACAAAACTGAATCAAACGAACAACAAATTCAGATTTAAAACAACGATCTGGTCAAACATATGAATACCACAAAAGAATTAGACAAGAACTATCAACGTGAAGAAACCCTAAATCAGATGCGATTATAAGAGATAAAACCCTACAGTTAACGATTGATTACTCTTGAAGGGTTTGACATAACGCAGGCTGGTCGAGATCGACACAATGGTGATTGAGACCTTGAAGATCGAGACAGTGATGAACAAGATGATAAAGCGAGACTAAATAATAAGTCATAAAATCTGCGTATATGCTTCCATAAGCCCACGAACTCTACAAGCCCATAACTCTCTCACTTGCATTCAAGCCCATAACTCACCAAATAATCTCATATGCAAAACACCAAAAACAACACATAAACACAATCATACTTATGGATATAAATTGAAAATAATAAAAATACTTCATATTTTTTACAGTAACTAAAATAAGGTTGTTGTTATACATCAGGTTTGATAGCAATATCACCATTAACGGATATGAAATTTGATTAGAATATAAAACGGATAGATCAACGGCTCATTTCGGACACAAATACACCACCGAAATAAACCGTCTGGCTACGATCTTTAACCAAAGATACAGATACACCACTCCGGATAAGAAACCGTGTCTAAGAACACCACTCGAGATGCCAAAATCGAGCTAGCATAGACAAATCAACTTTACTAAAAATCCATTGAGAAAATTAACCAAAAGTTTTTTTTAACATAAATCATCTCCCCATTTCATTAATTCAGATGATACATAAAGAGAAGAAATAATAACTAACCACCAACTCTTTCCTAGTCTTTAGGAAATAAAAAGTACGTGAGAAGCAAGCAAAAACTAACAATGAATTAAAAGTTGCATGTGAAATAAAATAAGCAAAATAACTAAGCAAGCACTTGGGATTGCATGTAAAATGATTCAAGATGCTGCTGAAATGACAGCTCACGATGGGTCTTCGGGTTCGGGTAGGGTTAAGTACCTGACCCAATCGAACAATTTGATGAACCAAACCTGATGTATAACAGTTGGGTTTAGTATGTTGATAATTTTAAATTAGTGTTAGAGCAACTGACCCGTCGGAAGGAAGATCATCTCTTCGACCGGCTGACATTTTGGTGTTTGGATGGATAGGAGGGAAACACGTGTGTGTGGATTTAACAGGGGTTTCTCCTTTGGTGGGCTTAGGGAGTAGTGGTTTTGCGGTCGGTCAAGCCGCATTAAAAGCTGCTTCAGGTAAGGTGGCAAAACATGAAAAGGCGTGTCTTGACAACCAACATGTATTTATTCCTTTTGCTTTTGACACTTTTGGTTTCCTTGCGCCTGAAGCTGTGGAGCTACTTACCCGTGTTCAGCGGGTCATGCATAGTAATGTTATGACTCCAAGATCAGCAAATATAGTTTTTAAAAGATTGGGTTTTGCGATTCAAAAAGGAGTAGCGGCGCAGCTTGTTGCCCGCTTGCCTTCTGTTTCGATGTAATCCAATATTTGCAAATATAAATAGTTATAAAATATATAAGAATCAAGAATTGGAGTTTCTTTTCAACAAAAAAAAAATAAACATCAAAACAATGTTAGAGCAACTGTTAAAAGACCTCCCAATGACATAGGTGAGGCCCCATGTTTGAAACCCAACTAACTCTTTCTTTTAGGATTTTAGCGTGTCATGTCTAGTTTCTTTTTAAATCAACCAAAAAAAAAAAAAAAACCCGTAAAGATGCAGGTATCTTCTTGTTTAAATATGGTGATATTTTCTTATACACAAAGTAATCAATTTCTTATACACAAGTATGTGGGATGGCATGTATTTTTCTCTTTAAAGAATCTCATGTCTCCTCTTTCTTAATATCATTCTTGAGTAAATGCATTTCTTAAACACGAAAATCGTAATTCAATTTTCCTAATAAATTCTTGTCATGTCATATTTGGAAGAAAATAAAATTTAACTCTTAATTTTAAAATTATTCTCATCCATGAGAGAAAAAAATTGAAGAAATTGGTTTGATCCCACAAATAATGATTTGAATCTTCCTTTTGTCTTATTTGGTTACATCTTAAATGGTATTACTATATGTTAATTTAATGATGTGTATGGGCTTTTATTAATCTCAACTATTATCTTTTGGTCGCTGTCAGTCTCAACTAACAAATTGGCTGCTGACGGTCTTAACTTTAACGTATTTGTTCCCAACGGTCGCGACTAACAGAATCCTAATGTCGTTAGTTGGAGGTCTTCAGAAAAAAACGTTTTTCGTCAGAGGCATTTTTGTAACCTTAGATGGGACCATTAGAAAACCTTTCTAGCTAAAAGCCCAAGTATTTAGGTCACCGTAACCTTAGAACCATTTTCAGAATCAATTGGTGGTAATAATGGTTGGTTGGTCGTGAGCTAGTTGGTGATGGTGGTGGTCGTCAAGTTGAGTTTATCGGCAAAAAATGTGACTTTTTCGGTTAAAATCGTTTTCCGGTGACCTGCAAGTAACGGGGTTAGGATTCTATTAGTCACGAATCGTTGGTACCAATACGTTAAAAGTGAAGACCATCGGAGTCAGTTCTTTAGTGACGATTAATAAAAATCAATACACCATTTAAAAAATAAACAAAATAAGAAAATAAAAGTACTTGTATTCAACTATCATATGAATAAACAAAACTTAAAATGATTCCATGATGGCATGATCCTATCCAAAGTCAGACAATATATTTGGTTTCTAAAGTCATCCAACAACGTTACCAATTAAAAAAGCAATCCATTATTATTAATCCTAGAGACAACTCACACCTAATAATATTTTGGTTGCTTGGGTTACAATATTCCACATGCATTAGGTGGAGTGCAATGCAAGTCATTACCCATCACCATATGTTCTCATTTACCTTTGCAACTTCAACTATCTCATTGCTTCACACCTTCCCATTATTAAGGTTGTCAAACATATTAACAACCTAAGTATTTCATTACAAAGACATGTTTTACATAACCACCCTTGTTATCCTCTCTGTATCTATCTCTCTCCCTCCATGGATCGACACGAATGGGGCATGATCGGTGGCGATTGTCTAGTGCTATCGTGTTGTTGCCAATGCTTGGTTTTGCAAATTTTCGTGTTCGTGTTGCTTAAACTTCCTATCAAAGTTTTGAGAAAAATAAAGGTGTATGTGAAAAGGAACTTTGGGAAAACAAGAAAGGCGGCGCTAGAGCATTGTGCATCGGCGGTTATGGGACACCAGCAACGGCGGTCGCCATGTAGGACGGCGGTGGAGGAATCCAATGGTTGCATGGAGGAAGTTGAGAAGGTGTTGGGAGAAATGTGTGAAAAGGATGAGTTTGGATTTGGGAGCTTTTGGAGGGGAGATGATGATAATAATATTAATATTAACAATATTCATTTGGAGAATGATTTTAGAATATGTTTTGTGAACCAACAACTTGGATATCATGCCATCTCCACTTTGGTGGGATGGTAAAGGCTTTGACCTTTGGGTGAGAGGTCCAGGGTTCGATTCCTGGCAATGGTGGTATATTGTAAATAGTAGGAGCAAAGCATTAACATTAAAAAAAAAAAAAAAAAAAAAAAAAAACTTGGATATCATGATCATGATGGAAGGTTTCATTTTATTCAAGTATTTGGTCCTCTTATAATGCAATTAATTTAACTTTAGACAAATATTTACATTTATTTATTTTTATTATTATTATTTTGTAATTTAAACTTTGGTTATTTTGCTTCACATCAAAATAATAATAAATAACCCTAGTTCCATAACCAAGTCAGTTCTTTGTCTGCTATTCAGGCTTTAGCCACTCTTTAACCTCTTCTAAAAATCGAAAACCTGGTTACCTCACAATTTTTGTTATTCTCGTTCAAATCTCAGACGTTGTTGAAGAATCTCAATTCTCGTTCACATTTTATATTTTATTTTATATATTGTTAAAAAAACTCATTTTATATGTTTTTATTTTGGAACCGAGCAAAACTGATATGCTTGATTATAACCGATCCCAAGATCCCAGTTAGGGCTTTTTTTTTGGTTACTTTGCTTCACATCAAAATAATCAAAATAATAATGGATAACCTAAGTTTCATAACCAAGTCAATTCTCCGTCTACTACTTAATTACGCCTTAGCCGCTCTTCAGCTTCTTCTAAAAATCTAAAACCATTTCATGACTTCAAAATTCTTGCTATTCTTATTCGATCTCAGACGTTGAAGAATCTCAATTCTCGTTCACATTTTATATCCTCCTGTTACAAAAAACTCTTTTTATATGTTTTTATTTTGGAACCGAGCAAAACTGATATGCTTGATTATAAACCGATCCCAGTTAGGGTTTGTCACTTCTTGTAACTCGTCCCTCATTTTCATTTTCGTTTATAATATCGGCCTTTCAAAAAAAAAAACAAGCATATAGATAACTGATAAACATAATAAATAATAAAACAAGTCACATATATATCAAATATAATCATCTAACATAAATTCATCTCTTGAACATATACACAAATTCCTTAATTTACAACAATAATTCACAACTAACAAAATCTTCTACAATCTGATGTACAAACAACAAACCCAACCCGATCATCATTTACTCGCGTGTCGTCCCAAGTTCAAGTGAAACAACGTATTGTCCCGTGCTATGGACCTAGCCGTGTACCCAACAGTTGTCGTCCTAGTGGACCGTTGGCGCACCATATTAACATAGTCCGGATTATCACAGTTACCTTCATATCTGATCCACTGAATCATCCCATGGTAAGGCGGGAAGAACCGCATTTGAACCGCTTTATAACAGAAGTAAGGAGTCAAAGCAGCAATAACCACAAACATCGTCACGAGCCAGTACGCTGCAGCGGGTGCAAGCGTCTCAACTAACACCTTGTATGCTGTTGTTGAGATGGTTGCGGGCAGCACACCATAACATAACTGGAAGATGTACCAGAGGATGATTCCACCCCAAATGAAGATGTGTTGGATTAATGTGAAGTAGCTGATGGACAGTGCCATCTGGCAGTTGACCACCCATACTACAGATGTGTATAATGTGGACCCCATGACTTCCATTCCCGCGGTTTTTCCGTTCTTTCGGTATGATTCGGGGTCTAGGGAGTTGATGCAGAGGAAGAATATCATTATGCTGCTGGCTAGCCCGTTTAGCATCCACCCGAATATGCGACGCCAGCTGAAGAGGGTGTTTTGTACGCCTTCTTGATATAGTAATGGAAACTGTTACAGAAACAAATTAGATTAACATATTATGTAACGAGTCGGGTTGGTGGGTTGATGCCTTGATGGGCTTTGTGTTGAATTTTTCAAGCTGAATATGACCCGTATATTTATTCATGTAAAAAATCTGTATATTTCTCATTAAACTCAAAACTATTAAATTATAACACGGATACACTTAAAGATGTAATCAGCACACAGCGTGCTTAACACATTTATCTAAATGTGTTGAACGGGTTGATGGGTTAAATTAAGTAGTAAATGTTTTAATTGGGTTGATGGGTTGTAATAAATGGGGTACAGGAGTCTTGAATCGGCTGACTGATTAAACATGTTAACCCGAATACGACTCGTTTAATTAGACGGGTCAAACGGGTCAAACTGAACACGGCCCGTTAAGCATGTTAATCCGAATACAGCTTTTTCATTAAACAAGTCAAATCGAACATGACCTGTTAAACGCGTTAACCCGAATACAACCCATTTAAACATGGCCCGTTTAACCCATTTATGTAAATGTTTCATACGGGTGGCTAAACATGTTGTAAACTCCTTGACGGGTTAGCCTGCTTATATAAACAGGTTAACTCAAACACAAACCGTTTATTTAACGGGTTGGATATGACAACCAAAAACCTGTTTATTTCATGTTGTCGTAAATTGTTACCTCGTTAGATATGACAACCGAAAACATGATTATTAAAACGGGTAAGATTCTTATCCATCGAATGCGCAATTACTAAAGCGCCCTTTAGCGAGTGTTTGAACACTGTTTTCTAATATACGACTACAAGGGCATTTTAGGCAAACCTTGAGACAAAATCGCGCAGACACGTCTTGGTCAAATACACCCAGAGCAATGGCTGGAAGTGATGTGAAGAAGACGTTGTAAAGAGACAAATACCAGTCGTTATAAGCGGATTGACCCGAGAACGATGTATAAGCTTCGTATAAGAATATAGTGGTTCCAAAAACAATATTCTTGTAGAAAAAGTAACATATCTGCAAATACAAAACAAGGGTTTTAAATTTCAGTCCATTATGTTAATAAGTGATTGCATGTGGTCAAACAAAGTCAAACTAGAACGAATCTTACCATCGAAGAAATCCTTCGGTAACACCAATGCCCATGCACCAAAAGCAAGCGTTCAAGAAACCGAAACTGAGCTATTGCAATATCACTCCACATAACCGCCTGTTTGTTAAATACAAAATGGTTAGATAACATTAATCAAAAGTTAAAAACTAAAGTGAGTGTCTATGATAAGTACCTGCATTCCCTCAACGCCACTAATCCCGATACCAATGTCAGCTTCTTGAAGCATGCCTACGTCATTCGCCCCGTCACCAATAGCTAGAGTTGTCTTTCCGGTTCCCTTTTTAACAAGTCTAGTAACCTGCATTTCATTTATGTTGGGTTAGTTGAAAAGTGTTGATTTTGCCACACATGCTGGTGTAACGGAAGCTTCTGCGAATAGCAGTTTCTAGAAGCTTCCGTTACACCTGACTAGGAACAAAAGCTTCTATGGAGAACATTTTCTAGAACCTTCCGCTAGTCAACATATTTCCAAACAATTAGAGAAATAAAAAAAAAAGTGAACTAACCAGTGCTTTCTGTTTCGGCGAAGACCGACAACAAATAACAGATGCGCACCCAACCGCAAGCTCGAGAAACGTGCTTTTAATGTCATCATGTAAAGCGTACGCTAGAGATTTTCCATCAATAATGAGTGCGCACGGATCAGTAGTTGAAGCAGTAAGCTGTGCCTTTCCTTCTAATATCTGCTTCTTAACACTTTCTTTCGAAACCTGCAAGGGCAAAACTGTCATTTCCAGTAAAAACACGTACACGAAACAGTGTTAAAAGGTTAAGAATCAGAAAAAACGAGCACACACTCACCTTGGTAATTACGTGCTCGTCCCCAACCTTTTCTGCTGCTATGATTTCTGGAGACTCTAATATTATTGTAAGTTGTTTCATTCCTTCTCTAAGCAAACTGCATGAGAATCTGCAAAATGTATGCATTTTGAATGTTAGATAAAATTATAAAGCTTAAAAATTTGAATTGTCTCAAGAAAAAATATAACTTGCCCAATATTGATTGCGGTTTCCATTTTGTCACCGGTAAGAACACAAATCTTGATTCCCGCTTGAGCAAGTTTATCAATGCATTCGGGTACCTAAAAAAACGCATTAAATTCCATTCATTAACCGAAAAATGATTCAAAATATGAATTTCTTGAAATGAAAAAAAAAGAGTTAATGGCCATTTTCGTCCCTGTGGTTTGCTACTTTCACCACTTCAATCCAAAGTTTGAAATTTTGTCAATTTAGTCCTTATAGTTTTAAACATTAGCCAATTACGTCCCCCCGTCTAACGGCATCCAACTATGCCGTTAGTTTAAGGGGTATTTTTGTCTTTCTCCTGTTTATTTTTAGTTAATGGTCATTTTCGTCCCTGTGGTTTGATACTTTTGCTACTTTAGTCTAAAGTTTGAAATTTTGTCAATTTTATGTTTAATTTAATTCAGTTATTTTTTTTTTGCTACTTCAGTCAATGATGAAATTCATTGGTAAAGTGGTCAGGGTAATTCCCTAAAATCGAATAATACCGAAAAAACTAAAATTGTTTCTTTGATTAATGCATAATAGTTAGGGTTTAGGGATTAACATATCCTAGCAAACAATTGGGTCGAAATCAACATCAAGAGGTCGAATATCTCGCATTTCCATGTTTGCTCAAGAAATCGATGTACTAAATCGCATGTGTGTTCTTCAAATCGTGGTATTGTTATTGAATTCGTCGAATTCAACCCTAGAGTTGTTGTCGATTTGAAGAATTCAAGAACAACACCACGATTTGAAGAACATACATGCAATCTAGTGTATCGATTTCACCATGGGGGGAGAGTTTATGAAATGTCTAGAAACTAAATACGAGGGGGGTGATTATTGTTGTCGACAAAGTAAATGTAGACCTGTTTTGGTCGATGCTCGATGGTTTTGGGCTTGGTGATGGTTGGGTAAAAGTTAGTTAATTTTATATATTAATTAGTTTATTTTAGTTAAATAAATGAACGAACATTGGTACTTGAAGCATTGTTATGTGTTTTGGGGAACTTGGAAGTTTTGGAGGTTATCTAGGATATTTACGGGCTTGGAATGAAGGCTTGGAAGTGAGAGATTGGAAGTGCATGCATCACGAGACATTCAAGAAGATAAAATAATAATTTTGGTGAAATTGCATCTTCGCGATACGCGAAGATGCAGGAGGGGCAACTTCGCGATACGCGAAGTTGCAGAATTCAGGAACGACTATTTTGTCCTTCACGATACGCGAAGAAGCAGGTCAGGACATCTTCGCGATACGCGAAGATGCTTAAAGTCGGCAAAAATTAGGGTTTGCACTATATAAACGATTTTTCGAACCTCTTCGGAATATTATGACTTCCAGAGGCAGAAGAGGTGATCTAGGGTTAAATTCGACGAATTCAAGAACAATACCACGATTTGAAGAACACACATGCGATTTAGTGCATCGATTTCTTGAGCAAACATGGAAATGCGGGATATTCGACCTCTTGATGTTGATTTCGACCCAGATGTTTGCTACGATATGTTAACTCTAAACCCTAACTATTATGCAT
Organism: Bidens hawaiensis; assembly: GCF_021521415.1. NCBI lineage: Eukaryota > Viridiplantae > Streptophyta > Magnoliopsida > Asterales > Asteraceae > Bidens > Bidens hawaiensis. The sequence continues at coordinate 24,660 of NW_027495981.1, forward strand.
TAATCAAAGAAACGATTTTAGTTTTTTCGATATAGTTCGGTTTTAGGGAATTACCCTAACCACTTTACCAATGAATTCCATCATGGACTTAGGTAGCAAAAAAAAAAACCGAATTCAGTTAAACATAAAATTGAAAATTTTTCAAACTTTAGACTGAAATAGCAAAAGTATCAAACCACAGGGACGAAACTGACCATTAACTAAAAATAAACAGGAGAAAGACAAAAATACCCCTTAAACTAACGGCATAGTTGGATGCCGTTGACGGGAGGACGTAATTGGCTAATGTTTAAAACTATAAGGACTAAATTTACAAAATTTTAAACTTTGAACTGAAGTGGCAAAAGCAGCAAACCATAGGGACAAAAATGGCCACTAACTCAAAAAAAAATGAAAAACTCACCCCTTTTTGGAGTTTGTCCTCAACAGCAGTGGCACCAAGAAGTATCAAATCTTTTTCAATGCCTTCAGTTGCTTCATCGATCAAATCATCTCGATCCGCACTGACTGAATTCTTGGCTTTTGTAAACTTTTCATTGAACTCTTTGTATTCTTCCTCGGTGAGTTCACGATAAGCAAGAATTAACGTCCTTAAACCCGCATCAGCATACTCCATGTTTTCTTGTCTTTTCTTCAAATTCTCTACCATCTTTGGCAAGTCTAGCAAACATAACACTAAACATAATAATAATAAAAAAAAAAGAAAAATTAGAATATGAACAATGATGTATGTTGATAGACATAATGAGTGTTTTATAGTTTGTTTTGCTTACCTGTCAGCACCTTTAGACAGTAAAAGTAGCTTCCCGTCCTCGTCTCTTACAATAACAGACATTCTCTTTCGCGCACTGTTAAACTCTAAAACGTTTATAAGCTCATATGTCCTGCAAACAACCAACAAAAAGATTTCTTTTATTATGAAAACCTGATTAGATTTGATATACTTTAAGTTACTTGAAACAATAAAAATATGAAAAAGTTGTTACCTTTAGACTCTTTTCTTGGAAATCAAAAGATTAACTTTAACAAAAACACAGTGTGGATTGATATGATACTATAAGTTACCGGCCCGAAACAAGAAAAATGTGAAAAAGTTGTTCCCTTTTAAATATTCTCTAGAAAATAAAATGATTATTCTAAACAAAAACTAAGCCTGGCAAATTCAGTTCGGGGCGGTTGACAGGTCAACACAGGCTCGGTCAGTTAACGGGCCAGAACCGTTTTGGCTCAAATTGGATCCAGGACGACTGCTCGTTTTAAAAAGGATCACCTGGGTTCGTGTCAAAACGGGCGGTCAGTTAACGGGTCAAAACCAGTTCGGGTCAAACTGGGTCCGGAACAAACAGGCAAATTCAAAAAGTATCAAATAGGTTCAGGTCAAAATGGGTTATGATCAGCATCCAAAAGAAGAAATGACATGAAAAAGTTGTTACCTTTCGACTTTTTTCTTGGAAACGGGATCTAACTCTAAGAAAGAAACGGTCGTTTGTGTTCATTTATAAAACTCAAACCCGAGTTCTCTTGCTGCTATAACAAATGCAGCCTCATCGGGAGATTCCGCTTCATATGCAACCTTTCCAGTTTCTTCATCCACATCAGGTATAGCCGTGTGACAAATTGCCAATAACCGAAAAAACTTCTGAATCACATCCGAGCGCGGTTCATGAATCCAATAACCATTTGTGATTCTTTCATCTTCAAAATTATACCCTTTAACAAACAAACTAGAGTCACCATCATTATCATCATCCTCATCAAAATATCGATCTCTACCGTTAACAATCAACGGTGACCCCATTCGTTTAGCCATCGCTTTCTCGACTTCTGTGACCCCACGCCCGTAAGCAGTACCCGCTATTGAACACTTAATAAACTCCATTGAGTTACAAGTCAAAGTCCCAGTCTTGTCTGATAAAATGGTGTCGATTTGACCAAGTTCTTCGGTCAAATTCGATGTTCTAGCATGAGCTGGTTTATCAGCTTCTTCATAGTACATATTAATATCATTGTTGATGAAAATGGTTTGTAATATTTTCACAACTTCTATTGAAACATATAAAGATATTGGTATCAAGTAGCTATATAATAACAAACCCGTGAGGAAATGATAAATCGCTGCAACAGGAGCTCGATTCGGATCAAAATAGATATCAGATCGATCCGGGCCTAAATACCATCTTTTTTGTCTGTCACCATTCAAATCTTGCTTTGTTACAATCCCAAAATAAACTGACCCGAGCAATGATATTAGGAACATGATGAAGAACATGAAGTAGATGATATTATCCATTCGTCTTTCGATCCCGCTTCGTTTTGAAGGCGGGTCGGTCGAATTTTGGATCACTTTCGTGTCGTGGCCCGTGAAGATCACCGCACCGTATATGTAATCCGTGTTTCTAAGCTTTGAATCGCGTAAAAGGAGTTGTTGAGGTGAAAGTGAGTATTCTTGGCCTTGAAACTCCATTGTTCCAACAAATGTGTATAAGCTTGCATTTGGATCTTCACATTTGATAGAAGCTTTGAAGTTGTTGAAACTTGAATCATTGCTGAATGTTGAAGTTGATTCTAGTGATTGTTTTAGTTTTAAATTTGTTTCGCCGTCTAAATTCATGGTTTCGACATAACAAATGGCGTCGTCATAGCTTGATGAGAGTAAAAGAAGATCAGCCGGGAAGAACTCGTCTTTTTCTACCTTTACTATGTCTCCTACCCTTAAGTTTTTCCATTCTCTGGATTCGAAGACGCCTCTGCCTCGATGAACTTTGACTTTTCGGTTGTTGACTTCATGATCCTAGGAAAATATATGATTCAAGAACAGGTTTTAGGATGATGAATCTTGAATCATAGTATCATACTATTGACTTGTAAGATCTATCATGATTCTACATAAGTATTAACAAATTTATAACTCTAGTCACAAATCCTCAAAAACATCACAAGATTGATTAAATACAACCAAGAACTAAAGATACAAACTTTATAAAAAATGGATCTAACATGGGTGTGAACATATTATTATAAGAACTAAAGATAATTAATAAATGTTCAACCAAGAACTTAACTCTTAAACTTTATTACATGGTTCTAAAATGGAATGCATATTACAAAAAGTAAAGATTAATGAAATTCAACCAACAACTAAAGGTTCAAACTTTCTGGAGTGGTCTAACAACAGTATGAACATAATACAAGAAATCTTCTATCAAGTGTTTTAACAATGATTCAACAAGAGCACAAAGATATCACAAGAACTAAAGATTAATGAACTTAAACCACCAAGCCACCAACTAAAGATTCAAACTTTATTAATTGGTCTAACAACAATATGAATATAATACATTAACTAAATGATTAATAAAATCCAACCTAAACTAAAGATTCAAACTTTATAAATCTAACAAGAGCACAAACATATCACAAGAACTAAAGATTAATGAAATCCCATAAACTCCAAAAGTTTAATAAAATCCATCCAACAACTAAAGATTCAAACTTTATAAAATGGATCAAACAAGAGCATAAACACACATACCTGCTTTTGCCTTTGATAATCTTCAAGGCCTTCTTGCAATAACAACAGCCAAAGGAAGAATAGCACTAACAGCAGAGTAAGGAGCAAGGTCTGTAAAAGACAGAACTGCAGTCACAAGAAAGAAGAAATTTGCCACTCTTCTAAACTGTTCAAACAATGCTTTTGGGAAGAAAGTCAATGGTGTGTACTTGGTTGACCTCACATAATTATCTGCATAGCTTTGACTTCCAACTTCAGACACACCAGTATCATTACAGTACACAACTCTTGAGAACCCAGGGCCACCAATATGAGAACCACCATCATCTTCATCAAATCTTTTTCTTCTGCAACATTGGAATGAATAGATCTTGCTAAAATGCACTGTCTTTCTTCTACCTGTTGTACCCATTGGTCTTGCTAAAATGCACCTCTTTCAAGTTTCAAGATTCAAGAAAATTAGTTTTTCCAGATACCCAGATGGGAAATCATCAAAAAAATAGAAAAAGATTGATGCTTTCTTTGTACAGACCCAGTGAATAATTTAATTTTTAATATTAAGGTTTTATATTATATATGGGTATTACAAGAAATTAATGGAAAATGTAAGATATAAAGTGGTTCTATGATTAGATTTAGATTTTTGTTAGATTATTAACAGATTTGGACTTGTCTTTCTCAGTGTCACTTTCTTGCTTTTGTTAAAGCATATGCTGATTAATAAATAAAAAAGTAAGAAAGTTTATTTTTCTTTTTACATAAATAACCCCCAGGTTTGATTGTATATTGTAGTCACTAAACTAGTGGACGTTTCCGTTTGGGGGGGGGGGGGTTCTGGGAATTGAATATAACTTTGAGACGTTTAAGGACTTCGTGTGGGTGAGTTGGGCCAACTGACGTTGGCCTTTTACCAGTGGGTCACTTAAGAAATTATCTGTTTATTGGCCGTTCACAAAAAGTTACTAAAGTTTAAAAGTTACATTTTCTAATTATATGGTTTTAATGGAGAAAAGGATTTGACTTTTAAGTTTTTAATACTAACTTCTATTGTAATTAAGGAAAATCACCAAAATAATCTCATTGATCAAAAGATTTATGAAAATCGCATACACGCGTGAAGAGGTAGGTCCTAGCAGAGCCCAGTTGGACCCGCAAGACTCACCTTGAAGAGGGACGTCTGCGCAGAAACCAACTGGACCCGCAGGACCAACCATGCTCAGAGACGTGACGTCCTTACGCGCAGTACGCAAGCTGTTCCCGCAGGAAATGCCTCCCGATGGTGAAGGACTCCGCCTGTTCCCGCAGCTTCGGATACAAGCCATCAGGGAAGGCCACCCGCGCAGCAAGGCTACACGCACAAGGCACTTAGCTCTTAATCACTCAGTGTCACCTGAAGGAATGAGCAAAGCCGGGAACAATCCCGCACAAGGGCGGGAGGGGGAATACTCCCGCCCAAATAAGCCAGTCCGTACGATACGGGAAGATCTTCTGTACTGTACCTGACGAGGTATGGGAAAAAGATCTGACTAAAGATACGACAGCTTATTGACAACAGTATGGCGAGCAGCATGCTCCTGTACTGTATGTCACTATTAGCCGCTGCCTACTCACCAACTACTGCCATACCACGTGCGTAGCCGACAGTTGGTGGAAAATGAATAGTACACAGCAGGCCTGGTCACTATCAGCCGCTGCCTACCCACCAACTACCAGCAGGGCACGTGCGTAGGCCACTGTTGGTGGAACAGGAACACTGTTGCAGCCGGCCACACCTCCTTGGAAACCTACCTTCGGCTATAAATACCACAAATGGTATGACCATCTCATCTTATCTTGTATCATCATATTATACCTGATATCTGCTCTAGTAATCTCTTAATATACACTTATATTTAAAGAGCAATCTAGTCTGATTCTCACGCCGGAGGGTGGTCACAAGGAGGAATCCCCCCCTTCTCAGTGACAAGCTCACGGTGTCTGTTTTGCAGGTTATCAGAAGAACCATCTTCTCTGGGTCTAACCCCTCGTGGGAAACATCTATCTAACCCCCAGGTTACCAGTAATCTGCCCGGGGTCCGGTTAGTGTTTCTTCAACGCGCTAGAGACGTGAGGTGGTGTCCCCCGTTTTATTATCTCTCATACATGTATTTTAATATTTATTTAATGTTTTATAACGAAAGTTAAAAATTTTACAGTGCTTTGAAAGAATGGTATTATTGAAGAAAGATCAAAAACTAATGCGGCAACTAAGGTGACGGCTTGTAAAGGCTTTCGTAGTTGTTTCACATAAGAGTAAAAAATGCATTGTCACTTCACTGCAACGTAAGTGAAAAACACAAAACTAAAAACTTTGTGTAATAGTTTCACCCATTTCTTAAAATAATATTTAAAGTATATAAACTAAATAATTAAGAAATTGGTAATCATGATTTGACTTCAAAAAGCTAATGTGGTGGAGGGATGAAACCGTAATACGTTGCTCTAAGGTTTGACATTGTAGATGCTCATAATTAATATGAATTTAACATAAAAAATTACTGAAACACTATGTTAAATTTCAAATTTTTTTATAACACAAAAACTAATATAATCCAAACAAGTTAAAGGTGTAACCACCTTCATAGACTATCTACTAAATAATTCATTTACAAATAAAATAAACAAACCATACCAATTAATACGCTTCGAATCAAGTGTACTTTACAAAAGGGGATATGAAGCTTAAAGAGTGGTTTTCACTTTTCTGCATATCTGTCGGTTAGTTTCAATAATTAACACACTCACATATATATTATTTTAACAACCAAAAATTAATTTAATTCCAAAATTTATTTATATAGCGTGAGAACTGTCTCTTTTGCCCCCTCTTTGTTTGCTGTAAAAGAATCTTCAAATGAGGAACAAACACATGATCTTTGGATTATGTACATTTAATGTTTGTCACATGTATTCTATGCATTATAACATAAGATATTTATACACATAGTATCTTTATATTGGTCATAGGATCATGTAATGTTGACCCAACTGGATATATATCCTATGATGTTAGCACTCTAAAATTTAAATCTATTATAACCAAATTTAGTAGCTACTGGCATAATTATGAACTGTATTGCACTATCCTACCATATTTTAACCTTTTTATTAGGGCTGTAAACGAACCGAACGAACACGAACAAGGCCTTCTTCATGTTCGTTCGTTAAGAAAGAAATGTGTTCACGAACACTTACCGAACGAGATTTTATGTTCGTGTTCGTTCATTAAGGAAATTAATGTGTTCACGAACACGAATAAAATCGGCGGAGCCTAGAGATTGAGACCGATGTATTCATCAATGTTAATAATGAAAACCTGTAAACGAATCGAACGAACACGAACAAGGCATGTTCGTGTTCGTTCATTTAACTTTAAAAGAATACGAACACTTAATCGAACAAATATAGATGTTCATGTTCGTTTATTTAAAAATGGATATTTGTGTTCGTTTGTTTAAAATCTAAACGAACATAACTGAACAAAGATAACGAACATGTATGAACAAATGTAAATGAACACAAATATAAACGAACTTAAATGAAAACACTTAAATGAACACCAATCAACAAATACAGATGAGTTATCCATATAATATTTAATTATTTTCTACTAATACATAAACGACCATAAATAAACAAGACATAAACGAACATTCATGAACATAAATGAACGAACGAAACATGTGTTCATGTTCGTTCGTTTAATTAAACGAACACAAATTTTTTGTTCATGTTCGTTCGTTTATTAAATAAACGAACATAAACGAACTTCCCGCCGAACAATTCACGAATAGTTCACCGAACGTTCGGTTCGTTTACAGGCCTACTTTTTATGATATTGTTACAAAATTTTTCTTTTTATATAATTTGCAACTAATCATGTTATTTTAGACATTCGTTTAAATGACGCAAAGATTTACCTTTTTAGATTAAATCGTAAGCCAAACCATTTATAATGGTTTTTTATCATCAAAAATTGAAACCGTACCTTTGAAGATTAAAGTATACCATAACTAACGGTTTGGTTTCCTTTACTTTTTTATGGTTCTTTTTAATACTTTTCAAAATAATGGTTGTAAATGAAAAAAAAAATTCACATGAAAAAGATGGGTGGGTATGATCGATGCAAGAAATGCTTGATTACTCGGTTAGGGCGTACGCCTATACGCAAACTCACAAATTACGCTAGAGGTAGGTGCCTTCAAATATTTACACCCGCAATTCTGACACAAAACATAATTATCAATGTAGTACGTTATGCGTATTTTTGTGTCTGATTCGTTATTTCGAGACAGTGCTTTTATATTTCACGTGGCCCCATCCTATTCATGAACGAAATATGTGTCGGCATATTCGTGGACATCCTGTTTACACTCTTTAACCCGAATACATCATGTAACTAACTTGCCAATTATCCATACAAGATAGGATAGCTTACGAGCACATAGACCATAATCCTACTACAGTCATTAGAGAGGGGCAAGCGATGTTGACGGGCAGAATCACAAGATTATCAAATAATGATAAAAGGCTAACTATGTATTAAAAATGATTATAGTTGAGTAAATTTGTTATTTGCTATCGTTCTATCAACTACCTTATAACATTAATAAATATTAGTTCTTAACTTAGTGCCAAAGATTATGCTAAATAAAATCTATTATTTTAATCAAAGTGTCAAATGGTTTCAAATCCTTAAGGATTTAAATTGACAATAATCCAAATGGCAAAAGACAATACGTAGCACATGTGTGCCACTCTGTTATTTTAACCACATAGTATTTTAATCACGTTTTCTTTTTTAGAAACTCAACTAATGATATAAGACAAACATGAATTTCTTACGACGAAATTAAAAAAAAAAAGTAAAAAATCGCTTTATGGCAATTTTTCATTTGAACGACCAGCGAATAAAGGTTAACTATCCGAGGTAATCCAATGACAAAAGACGACTTCATACGCTCACGATTATAGACAACGCTAAATAAATCTAGCCCAACGCTAAATAAATCTAGCCCACCATCTTCAGTTCCGGAAAAAAAATATGTCGTTAAAAGGACACTGCGTTAAATCATGCTTCTTATTATTCAACAAACAATGCTAACTGAGAAAATTAGGTTAAAGGTGAACCTTGAGAAAAGAATAGCATCCTCTTTTTTAATCACGTTAAAATCCATTTAAAAAAAAAGAAAAAAAACTGTGATACATGACACTGGATGTGGGGTAGGATATAATCAATAATCAAAAGAGTCTCATTCTTATATATTAAGAAAAATAACGGAAAACAAACATGAATGCTATATATGTCAATCATGTCTCCTTATACTCAATTATTTGATGAATAATTAAGTGTCACACTATAAGAACATCCAAGGATACCAATAACTAACATGACTTAGAAACATCCTTTAAAAACATAAGAAACCATAACTTTAAAAGTTAATGGGGCCTATCATCCAAACTCGATAAAATATATATATTATTAGGGTGAGAAAGTTGGCCATTCCCATTCCTCTTTCTTTCAAAACTCGTGAAACATATAATCCATCTCCTATTCTCCTAATTTCTAGCTAAAGATCGACTCAGAAACAGTATTCACTCAAAAAGATGACGTGTTTATAAATAAGTCATATTTTATTAATCACAAGAATCTGTTATTGAAAAACTCACGCCACTCATCAATAACCCCTAATTATCGGTTATAATCATTTTTCATCCCAATAAATACACAATATTATTTTCCCTAACAGAAATGATTAAAGAAAACTCTAAAAAAATGCATGAACATAGACTCATGTCCAGGCTTAAGTGAAGTTAGTGAAGCAATTGCTGCAATTGGGTTATCATCTTTTAAGGCCCCATTATTTAAAAGTTGATTTGGGCTTGGCAGTTTAAAAATGCTTGAAGATGTATGGGCCAATGGGCCATGTTCCCTCACTAAATATTGGGGATCAAAAACTACATGCTTTTAAATAAAAAAAATGTAAATTAAAATAAATTAATTATATGAACAAGCAGACTTACCTGCTATCATGCTCATACTCTCCTGAAAGAAAATGATTCTAATTAGCTTCAATCCAAATAACATACTACTGAGACAATATAAACTACTAAACTACTAACCTAATACATATTGTAGGAAGGAAATATAAATATAGTGTACTTAATGTATTTTTAAGGTTAAAGAAGAAAACAGAAACTACCAAACCTGACTACATCTGTTATTGTTTCACATAATCATCATCATTCAAACTTTTTATTCAAGATTCATCATGCTTTCAACATCATCTTTTGCTTATAGATTAAATCTTGTTCTTTAATATTTTAACTTTTTGTATAAGATCTGAAGAACAGATGATCGATTTTATTATTGAAAATGAACGAAAAACCTTGTTCTTGTTCACTAACTATATGCAACATAATCACAACACAAGAGTAAAATCTACAATTAGATGTGTGACATTGTATTAGTGTATATTCTCCATTTTACTAACACTTTAGGTAGTTGGTTAATATCCTTAAAATCTGACTTTTGGTAGATAAAGAAATATTACCAATGATGATATGAAATATGTACCAAAATCATAAACATTATTCCCTCCCTACCTACCAAAATTGGACTTCAAGTTACATCTAAGGGGTCAAAATCAAGCAATTAGCCAATTAGAGATGTACCACCCACATGAAGGTCATGTAACACCAACCCAATTCATTTCATCTGAAATTACACATGTTACATTGTGTTATAAACCCACAATTCTTTCATCCAAACACAAACTCACTAACCAAAAATGTTGTGGATTACTAGTATTCTGGCTTGGACCTGCCTTATGGTAGCGGTTTCCAACGGCCAATCGCCTGCAGTTTCACCAATAACGCCTGTCATTGTACCGCCGCCTTCCACCACCCCACTTCCGCCAACACAACCCCCGCCCGCCACCCCTCTCCCGTCCCCATCCCCTAAAACCCCTCCCGCTTCCACCCCATCGGTCCCACCACCTCAAATCCCACCACCACAACCGCCAGCGGCTCCACCCGTCACCCCACCATCACCGCCATTGCCTGCCCCAACGCCGCCACCGGTGGTCCCACCATCTACCCCACCACCCGTGATTCCGCCACCAACGGTCTACCCAGCACTGGCACCAACAACCCCACCGCCGGCACCAGCATCACCACCATCAGCACCAACTCCACCACCACCAGCACTAGCCCCAACACCGGTTAGCGTGCCACCAGCCCCAACACCCGACACGAGCCCTTCCCCTGCACCAGCTCCTAGAAGACACAGGAGGCATAGGCACAGGCACAAGAAACATCATGCACCCGCACCCGCACCCGCACCAGTGGCTAAGAGCCCACCCGCACCACCAACACCTACAGATTCTGATGATAGTGCACCAGCACCATCACCATCACCAACACTTAATTTGGTAAGTTTCCAACACATTTAATTCACACATAATAAAATGTCACGTTACATAAAAAATCACATAAAATCCTTTAAATTGCTAACCTTTTGCTTTCTTTGATCACAGAATAATGCAAGAACTCTATTTCAAAAGGGAGAAAGATTTGGATTTATTATTGCTGTTCTATCTATTCTCATGATTTAGCCACATAAGATCTTGAAGATGCATTGAGAAGATAGAGAACATGATTTCAAAAAAACAATTTTTTTAAACAGAATGGTGATTGTGTCTTTCTACATTTTTTCCTTGTGTTGATTTTTCCATTGTATAATACATTTTCCAATATAATTCTTTTAAATATAGTTGCAAAAGTTTAAAAGACTACCTTTGCATTGGAACCATTTGTATATAAAATCTATATCAGTAGATAATACAAGCCAAGACAGATGCTTCATACTTCTTTCGTTATGTTAAGAACTTAAGATCGATCGATATGAAATGTTTCCAAGCCTGAACGTCACTTGCATGTACCGTATCACAATTGATTTCGTTTGATGACCGTGAAGCCAAGTCATATGTTCGGTTGTCTTTTGAATTGGCATATAAATTCGAGTCTAGGAGTAATCAACATGCATGCAAGTTAAGACCGAATTAGGTGATATATCATTTATTGTCTTGTAATGATATTCACTACACACATAAATAGCATGCAATGGTTTGAACAAGCATAAATCTTTAGACGTAATAGGCCAAGTTCTTATTTTAAACAATTCTTCTTCTCATGAAAGTTAATGATCGTCTCTCACCCTCGAGAAACATATCTTTAAAGACATGATAACTAGTTTTATGTCAAAGCAATCTTTCTTTGCATTTTAAATGAAAACAGTATTTATTAATAAACTTCAAAGATTTTCTCCAACAATTTCACTTCTTGATTGCTTAATCTTCTATTTTTGTCACAAAAACGTCCGGTTACCGGAAAAAAATCAGACGTGTAGAATAAATCACCATCAAAGTTTGCAAAAAGTTTTAAGCATGCCACATACTATAAAGTGTAAGATGAGACTCTTAAGCAGGTGTAACATTGTTCTCCTAGATCTCTTGCCATTAACAAAAATAGCATGTGTAATTAACAGAGTTGACTTCATAAAACTATAAACTACTATGTGAAACAGTTAATTCGTTTAAAACATGTTAAGGTGACCCAATTCTTTTAATGAGATAGAAACCGGGCAACACGCATGGAGGTTTTTGTCATTGCACTTTTAGTCGTAAAAGGCGAACTTTTTACAATATCTGTCTTAAATATAAAGTTTTCTAGTAGTACCCTCCCTTGAGCCTAATTCATACCGAATTTGTGGAGAACATAAGCCATTCTAACTAATCACAGAAACAAATTATTAGACAATACGCTGCAGGGTACGTGATAATGATAGAACCAACCCCATCTAAAGTAACTCTTATGGCATAGATAGAATTAGGCGCACGTTCATGGAAAATTTCCACTTTTGAAGGCGTTACAGGCGTGATTGTCACACTTAAGACTAGGGATGAGCTTGGTACAGTACCTATATCCGTACCTGTACCCGTACCAAAGATCAATAAAAACATGTATGGTACGGGTACGAGTATTGGTACGAGCATTTTGGTACGGTACTCGTTTTCTTACCGCTTTGATTTTTAATTTCCAAATCTTCGACAATCTTGAAACCAGTAACAAACAACATGAATTAGTTCGGGTACCGGTACTCGTGCAAGTATGTGACGGCTACCATAATAGTACAAGTATCAAATTGGTCGTTGATTTAATGATCAGATAGTATTGAAGAACCCTAATCAGGTCGTTGACTTTAAGTGATATGTTTGTTTGTTCGAGCCTTAGATGTTATATTATTTAATATTGAAGAAGCGTTTGGTACTTGTTCAATAATAATATGGTTGGAGAATTTAATTTATATATTAATTGTGCCCTGCTTGCGGTGCGCGCATATAATGTATATATGTGTGAACCCTCGGGTGGGCAAAAGTAAAATTGCACTAATTTTGACGTTATTTTACTAATCTCGTGAAAATAACGTTAAAAGTGATGGAAGGTTAATCAGGCATCATGTGGTGGCGTTGATAGTCGAAAGACAAGGGTACATGCACCAATCAGCCAGCGTCCCGATGATTGAGTGCTATGTGCCTTATGTCCAAGGCTTGATGCAAAACTAGTATAGAGCCGGGGGTCTCACCGGAAGCAGCCTCTCTATCCCCATGGGGTAGAGGTAAGGCTGTCTACATCTTACCCTCCTCAGACCCTACCATAGCTTTGCTATTGGTGGGATATACTGAGTACGATGATGATGATGATGATATTCCAAACTGGTACAAAATACCAAATGTATCGGTACCGTATCCATACATGTACATGATTGTACCAGTACCAAAATTCAACAAAAACGACAGCCAATACCCATACTGAATATGCTAAATCGGTACGGGTACGGGCACAAGTACAAGTATTTGGGACAAAATACTCATCCCTACTTCAGACCCTACTGGCTATATGGTGGTGGCGGTGAACCAACATTCTTTTGTGGAGGAGGTGCTTGCTTTCCATCTCGTATCACTAAAACCGCATTCTTTGATGGTCGAGGTGATTGATTACCAATTGTGAGTTTATTAAAAAAAAAGAAAAATAATAAAATGAGTGCTTGCAAATAAGATAGACATATACATACGTATATATAGAGACAGAGTTGGATGTGGGGGCTCTTTTTATAATAATAAGATTTTATTTAAAAAGATTTTGTTTTTTAGTTAAATTATAGAAATGAAGAAAAAGGTTCTAATATTGTGAATGCTCTTGATTCATATCTACTTACGCTGACCGGATGATGAGATGATTAAGAAGAAGGAAATCAAGACCAGAACAACCACATGCCTCTTCTTTTCCATCTTTCTATTTCGGCTCCAATTGCCTGCAATGACAGAATATTAATATATTATTAATACTTTTAAGGCAATTAACAAGGTTGCAAGCCACATATATAGATGAAATTGTTATGAACCGGACCCGAGCCCGAATTAGTCCAGTTAAGACGGCCCACAAACTCACAGGTCTCATGATATAATGAATATGATAGACGTGTGTGTTTGATCTTCTTTTCTCATCCCCAACTCTAATATCTGATCTTCCCATCTCCCTTTTCTTAGTGTTTATGATTTCTTTGGTTGTAATCTCGTCATTACTTTGATTATCGAACGAACCTGGTGACTGATTTATGAATTCGACTATGTTTTAGTTGTGATTAAACATCATATCACTTCATTTAGGGCTGACAATTTATACACGAGACACGAATACACGACACGTACATACACGACTTTAACAGGTAACGGTAAGGTCTTAACAGGTTTCGTGTACTAAACAGGTAGACACGAATTTACCTGTTAATTTTCATGTCTAAACAGGTAAAATACCTGTTTACCTAAGTACATGGTTAGATTTTTATAATTAAATATATATATATATATATATAATATTATAATTATAAACTATTATTATCCATTTATCCCCAAACCCTAACTCCCGTTTCCACTTTCACGTTTTCAAACCCTAACTCACTTCTCCATCGCCGCCACCACTTCTCCGGTCAAACCTCTCTTCGCCCGCCGCCCTTCTCTAGTGATTCCTCTGCCACCACCTCTCAGCCGGCACCACTTCCTCACCGGACTTTCTCAGTTTCACCTCTCCTTTGTCAGAGCCGCCGCCGCCCGCCGGTGCTTCCTTCTACTTAGTAATGTTGCTTGATAAAACTATATGAATATGCCCAATTGTCCATATGATTAATATGACTAATTGACTATACTTATTTTGTGTGTAGGTTTGATTGTTTGCTTGCTTGGAATTGAAGATTTGAGAAGAAAGACCAATTGGAGCTTGGAAGTTTGGAACTTGATGTTGTTTGATTAGAATTCGGATGCTTTATTTTAACACTTTTATAAACTTTCAACAACTTTTGTTTGCTTCATGGATTTATGTTTTATTTTAAAATTGTTAAGAATCATGGATTTATGTTTTATTTTAAGACTTTTATGAACTTTTGATGACTTTTATTTCCCTAAACAGGTTGTCAAATATGTGTTACTAAACAGCTCTTATCGTGTATTATCGTGTATTACAGGTATTAACAGGTTCGTGTTCGTGTTTAGGATACAGGTACACGAAAAGTTTTCGTGTCGTGTACATGTATACCCATTTCGTGTTCGTGTCTTATCGTGTTCGTATCTTATCGTGTACTACACGATATGCCAGCCCTAACTTCATTGGTGCTTTCATTTAGCCTTAGCATCGATGGCTTTGGAAGAACTCATTCTGGAACATCCACGATTACCTCGTTTCTCTGGTTCTAATCCCGACCTATGGATCTCTCAAGCTGAACGATATTTTCTCTTTTACGTTATCTATGAGGATGAGCGTTTTCCCTACATCATTGAGTCATTTGATGATGAACCATTTTGGTGGTTCAATGGTTGGCATCGGAGTTCAGACTTCATCACTTGGAATGATTTTACTACTGCAATGATTAGTCATTTTACTACTGCCCTCCAGGTGTTTGATGAAATGCCGGATAGTATTGCAACTGAAATTGACAGTGAAGACAATCAAACCATTGATTTTGCGGTATTATCTGTCCAAACTGAATCAATAGTTATTGTTAATGAGTCATACGGGGTCAAGGATGCTCCCATCGATACATCAGATTATGTTGTTGGGATTGGACAAGTTATACCTTGTCTAAATGTTATTGATTCTTATGTTGACTCCTTAGTTATGAACTCCTTTCTGTGGAACCCGGGTTTGCTTATGAATCCTGTTCCGGTATCTTCTAGGAACTTTGGTTTTGATCTCGGTCCCAATGTCGTTATCACGCCTTATTCTACTCACGTTATTCACATTACTCGTCAATTTGGTGTTGACGACCTACTGGTTCACCATAATCGACTTGCTACTGATGACGATTGCTATGAAGTTTTTTCGCTAAGCCACAATGTATTAGTTGACGAGTCACCCGCGGTTCGTAATTCCACTTTCAATATTAATTTTGGTACTGTGAATGACTCGTTTGACATTTCGGAGGGCCCGGTCCAACAAAATCAAAATGGTGGTACCAAGAAACAGGTTTATGTTTTGTTGCTAGTAGAGTCTATATTGACAAGTTTTCCAATCTAGTCAATGAAGCAACTGTTACAATGATGAGACGTCAACAGATTGCTAAGCAATTTCTACAGGCAAGACCGAGTTGGACTGATAAGTTTTCTCCTACTGTAACTGTAGTGTTTTAAGTTCCAAACGATGGTTAAAACCTTTAACTGGAATGGAGGAACAAGATGACGAAATTACCAACCATTGCTATGACACCAATTCAGGCTATAGCTGGTACTCAGTATACGATGTCAGTCGCAAATAATAATACTTCCCTATCATTGATATGCACACTGGTGTGATTTTGTCTAATTCTAACTTTAAACAGTCTACAATTCGGATGCCAAATTTTCAGGTTCTCGTAACTCAAGCTCATGGCATGGTGGGCCAAGTTCAAATTCGCCTAATGTTTGATTTTACAGTTGAGTATCCATGGAAGCCACCATGGTGTTCTTTTTGTTCCGCTTTTGGTCTGCAGACGGCGGCAACGACCGTTAACAGTTGATGTTACTCTTCATTTCCCACCGATGAATCATGAAATTTTAGGCATGAATTCAACAATTAATAACCACAAGTTTGACAACGAATATATCATGTCGGACCTAAAACAGGAGCCACCAATCTCATTGCTAGATTCCCAGGGGCAATATCGGAACAAATGGTCAAAAAAGGATCTGTTACCAATAAGCATCCTTCTTCAGAGGTTAAACATCTTAAGCGTACAACACATAATGCCAATGGTACCACTGCTAAAGTCAAATATCACTCATCCTACAATCCAGAGGAACAACCATATGGAATTCAGAAGATGGGTACATTTGGAGAAAATATGGACAAAAACAAGTAAAATGTATTGTTTTCCCTGAAAGCTTCTACAAAGGTACACATCCAAGCTATGGTATGGAGTAAAAGGACATATTTAACAAACATTAATATTGCACACTTTCAAACAGAAGGCATGGATTGGTCATATTCAACATCAATGGCCACTAATAATTTTTATTTATTATCACACACTCTAATGTTTTCATCTTTAAACACTAATTTTGATATTGGTGGAGAAGATGGGATCTACATTGCAACAGGAGATGACGTTGAAGAAGATAAGTCAGATTTGAAAAAGGAAGAAAAAAGTGAGCTTTTTACCACTCGATACAAACATGGTAACACGAGCTATGCAGGGACCGAGAGTGGTTTTTTGTATTGATTGTGAGTGTCTGGTTCACCCGCTAGCATCATTTGCAGCCCTGTATGGACATAAGCCGCTCGAACTTTTAAACGCCCAACTTTTGGAACGGGTTAATGCTCTATTTCCAGCCAGAATGAGTGCAACGCAGGCAGGTAATTGGACCAAACGTCTTATTTTCTTCTTCACAACTTTACACCTTGAGGACAAGGTGAATTTGAAAGAGGGGAGTAATGTTATGAATCGGACCTGAGCCCGAATTAGCCCAGTTAAGACGGCCCACAAACTCAAAGGTCTCATGATATAATGAACCGGAGGAGAATAAAGGAGGGTAACGAATATGATAGACATGTGTGTTTGATCTTCTTTTCTCATCCCCAACTCTAATATCTGATCTTCCCATCTCCCTTTTCTTAGTGTTTATGATTTCT
This sequence comes from Bidens hawaiensis, assembly GCF_021521415.1. Classification (NCBI taxonomy): domain Eukaryota; kingdom Viridiplantae; phylum Streptophyta; class Magnoliopsida; order Asterales; family Asteraceae; genus Bidens; species Bidens hawaiensis. The sequence continues at coordinate 42,430 of NW_027495981.1, forward strand.
TTAGTTGTAATCTCGTCATTACTTTGATTATCGAACGAACCTGGTGACTGATTTATGAATTCAACTATGTTTTAGTTGTGATTAAACATCAGATCACTTCAGAAATCTTTGTTCGACTTCTATCCATGCATCATGTATTGTTTGAATAATATTAATGCTATATTGTTCTAGTAAATGGAAACTACCATTGTAGACAATCTTCACCTTTTAAAGTCAAAGTTAGTCAGTTTAAACTCGCTCAAAATCTTTTAAAAAGAACAATTTACAACTATTAACCAGTAATTTTTTATTAAAAAATATGAGTGGTTGAATTAAAATTGTGGCCCCACCTCTTGAGCCCTTACCCGTTAACACTTAAAAGGGGTAGCACTCAAAGCTCACAGGGACTCCCTACCCTTGATGTCCTAAGCAAAATAACTCAAAATTGTGTCACCCCACTAGAACGAGCCTTGGGAGATGAATTTGTGGATTAGAAAATCAAACTAGATATTTTGGGAAAAAATTTAACTTGATAATTTGGGGATTATCCCTTTTTGTATAAGCCCGGTTGGAAATATGAGTCTGGGCCCACCTGTTCAGGTTGTGATCACTTATTGGAAGCAAAACCCTCGACTAACTCTTTGAAATCTATGGTATTTAAAACAATATTGCTCTCAATAGCAATAATCAGTTTTGAGTTATTTTCTGGTTATAATAAAATTCGGTTTTACATATATTGTTTGTTAATTATCGTTTATCAATCTTGATTTAACTCGACTAAGAAAGACGCAATTTTTCATGAGTTTTATGACAGATGTATCATCTGACCACTTTCAGTATCACCTCCTGCAATGGTTCTCCGATTATCTCACTCAACAATTCCCGAAGCCAAATAGCTTGACATGTCGTGGTTGCGGAGGCAACCATGTATTTGACTTCAACACGAAGAAAGAGCCACAATACCTTGCTTTTCTGAGCGCCACGTAACATTTGCAAATTTTGTTAGTATATAAATTTTTTTTGTTTGATCTGTTTGAATTTATTTTTATATGTTTTTGGATACATTTGTAGATAGAAAAAATGAAAATTTTAAACTTTTTAAAAAAGCACATACGGTTGATTTGCTCCCCTAAAACAGTTGAAAAAGGACGGTAGTAAACAGCCACATTTAATAGTTAACTTTATTACTAGAGAAGCATGTGTGGTCCTATATGTGGAACCAAATTAGACAATATATTGCAGGGTACGTACGTGATATATATTGTGATAATAATACAGCCAACCCCATCTAAACTAACTACTACTCCATCACTTATCACATATATAAATAGAATTTGTTGCACGTTCATGGACAAGTTCCAGTTTGTAGGTGTTACAAGCGGGATTGTCACGCTTCAAAGCTCCATAGTTGAGGTAGGGTTTGTTACCCTTGTTGGCTATATATGTGGTGGTGGCGGTGAACCGAAATTATTTGGTGAAGGATTCTGAGGAGATTACTTTTCCTCTCGTAGCGGTAAATCAGCATACTTTGGTGGTCGGCGTGATGGATACCCGATTGCATGATGGTCTGTTTGTAAGAGCATTATTGTCATGCAGATTTGAGATTTAATCTACCTATATCCACACTTTCTGTATAATATAGAGAAAACAATTAAAACAACTCTACAGTTTGTTTTTTTTTTTTTGTTTTTTTTTGGTGAGTTTATTAAAAAGCAGAAAATAAAATAAAATAAACTTTTGCAAGTAAGTTAGACATATAAGTAGAGTGTTGGATGCCGGAGCTCTTTTTAAGATAAACATATTTTTTTAAAAAAAATTGTTTTTTAGATGAATTATAGAAATTAAGACAAAGGTTTCAATATTGTTAATGCTCTTGATTCATATCTACTTACAATATCAGCCACCGTCTTCGTCACCGGATGATGAGATGATTAAGAATAAGGAGATCAAGACCAGAACCACCATACATCTCTTCTTCCCCATCTTAATGTCACCGGATTATTAATATTTTTTTAGACAATTAACAAGGGTGCAAGCCATATATTGTAGGTGACATTATAAAAATAACAAGACACATTATGAATTGATGTTTTGCTTCTATATTATTTAATTCTATTTTATGAAATCTTTGTTCGACATCAACACAGCATCATGTATTCTTTGAATAATATCAATGGGCGACACCGAGTCTTGGAGGATCAAGTAGTGGGCATGATGAATTTTATTATTTATTTGTTTCGTAGTGCTTTGTACATATACTTGTTCACTAGGGGAGTGTTCTATTCTTTTTAATCATAATTTGGGCTTTCTCACTTAGCAGTTATGTAGTGCACCCCTTTAATCAATCCAGTTACACGTAAAGCGGTGAGTTAAAATTTTAACAAAACATAAGCCGACATTAAATGCGTGTAATCGAGTAAACTACCGTCTCTCATCTTTTGTGGTTGTTTACAAAAGCGGCTCTATGGTTCTCTCTTATAAACTACAAATCATTTGACAAAGGACAAAGGACTGGATGTGAAACATGTTCTTGTCATTTTTTCGATAGTAAAAACAACAAATATTAAACGTTTTTTTTTCCTACATTTTGATGAAGCTAGGGGAAAAGAGAGCATCTTGGCCGGTGAATAAGTTTTTCCTACTCAAATCTCTATTTGTGGTGGCGAGATACACATTTCGAAATTATATATTATATATTATATTGTTTCAGCAAATGAAAACGACCACTTTAGACAATCTTCATCGTTTAAAGTCTTCAAGTTTTTATCTTAGCCGTTTAAACTCGGTTCAGATCTTCTAAAAGGAGTAGTTTACAATTTACAACTATTATCTAATCCTTTTTATATAAAACCAGAGAATGGGACCCTGTGTTGCGGCGAGACATGACGGGACTTGGTCGGTATTGATTTTGTACGTCACAGTATCGGGTCTGTCGGCAATGGCACAAACAGAAACAACCTGCGTTTTAATTTTAAATCGAAAATCTATTGATTTATTATTCTTTGACCATTAATAGAATCTTTTTTAAAATAAGCCACCAACAATAACCTCAACTATTCATATGAATTTTACAAAACCATTTACTTCAATATTCAGTTTTTACGAAAAATCATTATATAATATTCAGTTTTTACAAAGTCGATCATTATTATATATAAGAAAGTCATATAATTAGCATTGTATGCACATATATGAGTTCCTCATATAAATTCAAATGAAGTGCCATTTTTTACGGTTTCCAGCGACCATGATGTAGCGGTACCGGATACAAGATTGCCAACCATCAGCAACGGGATCGTCAAGTGATGCAGCGGTGAATCGGTACTTGAGCACGAGGTTGTACTCTTTGTGTTTATACAATGAGAAAGAAATAAGAAAAGTAGACCAATAGCTCATTACCACTTGGAAACAATAACTAATAAAAACAACCAAATGATAATCCGTCTTTTTTTTTTTTGAGTGGCCTCAATGTTAGAGCATTTACATTTAATCTATCAAAAAATGTGAGTGAAGTTTTTTATAACATAGGGAGTGGTTTAGGGTGATGTGAGTTAAGGAGAAAGAAATGAAGGGATTTTTCTGTATATATGAAAAATAATTGTTCACCCCATATCATTTTTTAATATATTTTGAAAGTAGTTGTGAGTGAATGAAAGAGAAATAGTAATAATAAATGTATAAAAAGTATTATTTAATTTTTTCGTGTATAAAAAAGAAAATCTAGTGATTTTTAGTTTTATTTTAAATTTGGAGATATGGGGGACTGAATATGAATGCTCTTACTTATTAATATATGTATGTGAGTGGTTGAGTTAAAATTGTGACCCCGCCTCTTTATAAATTGTATTACTTTTGTTTTAAAATAAAATGGGTATTTAGGTTATTTCACAATAATTTAAAAGAACATAGTTAACGGAGTTAATGATTTGTAAAACTAAAATTGTTATTGGCAACACAACTGAAAGTTGGGATAATTACTGGTCAGATTGTTAGTTTGGATTATTATTGTCCAATAATGAATAGTTATGACTAATAAAAATCCAATTTTCTGAAGAAAAAAAAAAGGAGGGGGAATATATTCCTCCCAAATCCTAAATCCTAATCAAATCCCAATTTTATAATATAGACAAATTACTAAAAACAAAATTCTTGTTCTTATTTCATAAATCTTTTGCATTAATGTTGGTTCAAATGCTAATAATCTTATTTTGTAATTAATTTTATATATGTAGTGTTTTAACTAATTTTCTATTTGGTTTAATTTTATGAATATTTTTGTAAAGAAATTAAAATGAGCAAAGTCGAGCCAAGCAAGCTTGAGCTCAACCTTTCAGCTCAATTTTGAAACCATCCCAGCCAACTCGGTTTAAAACCGAACCGAGCCCTAGCTTGCCCTTGCTCAGCTAGTGAACAGACCTACCTACATATTATGATTATGATGATAGTGCACAACACCATCACCGACACTTAATTTGGTATGTTTCTGTCACATTTTACACACAAAAAATGTCACTTTACGCACAAAAATTACGTTAAATGCATTAAATTGCCGACCTTTTGCTTTCTTTGATCACAAAACAATGCGAAGGTAACCGTCTCTATACAACTTCATACGAAGAAGAAAGAGCCACAATAGCTTGCTTTTCTGAGCACCAAGTAAAGTTTGTCAATTTATAGATTTTATTGTTTGATCTATCTTGAATTTATTTTTATGTCTTCAGAGACAATTGTTAATAGATTATATTGTTTGATCGGTTGAAAAAGGATGGTAGTAAACAGTCAGAAAAAATGGTATGTTTAAACCAGTTACTTAAAGGGTCTGATAGAAGCATAGATAAGTATACATGCAATATCTGTTTTACTGAAATTGAATAGTACATTAATTATACAAGCATGTCCGGTCTGAATATATATGTGGAAGCAAATTAGACAATATTATAAAGAGTATGTGATAATGATACAACCAAGCCCATCTAGACTAGATCTTATCACTTATGACATGAATAGAAGGTGTTACATGCGGGATCGTCATGCTTCAGAGCTCCACGGTTGAGGTAGGGTTTGTTACCCTGCTGGCTAAGTGGCGGTGGCGCTGGCGATGAATCAACAATATTATTTGGTGGTGGAGTTGATTGCATTTCATCTCGTAGCATGAACCCAACAGTCTTTGGTGGTCGAGGTGATTGCTTCCCAAATGCTACAAAGGTGATGGCCAGTTTGTGAGAGAATTAATATTGTCATGCAGATTTCATAGTGGATTCTTAATAAGAGAAAATTTATATAAAACTAAAGTATAGTTTATATATTGAAAAGAAGAAAAATAATAAAATAAGCGTTTGCAAGTATGATAGACAAATAGATAAAGAGTTGGATGTGAGAGCTTTTTTTTAAAATAAACAGATTTTTTTAAAAAGAAATAGTGATTTTTAATTAAATTATAGAAATAAAGACAAAGGTTTCAATATTGTGAATGCTCTTGATTCATAACTACTTGCTTTCACCGGATGATGATATGATTAACAAGAAGGAAGTCAAGACCAGAACAACCGCACATCTCTTCTTCCCCATCTTACTCTGACACCGGATTATTAATATTTTTTAGGCAATTAACAAGGCTGCAAACCATTTATATTCACACACATTTTGAATTGATGTTTTATTTCTATATTATTTAATTCTATTTTATGAAATCTTTGTTCGACTTTGAAGAGGTAGGTCCCAGCAGAGCCCAGTTGGACCCGCAAGACTCACCTTGAACAGGGACGTCTGCGCAACGACCAACTGCTCCCGCAGGACCCACCATGCTCAGAGAAAACCTTACGCGCAGTACGCCAGCTGTACCCGCAGGGAAAGCCTCCCAATGGTGAAGTACCCCGCCTGTTCCCGCAGTTGCGGATACAAGCCATCAGGGAAAGCTACCCGCACTAACAGCAAGGCTACACGCACAAGGCACTAGCTACTTCAGTAGTCACATGAAGGAATGAGCAAGGCGGGAATACTCCCGCCTAAATGAGCCAGTCCGTATGCTTCTGGAAGATCTTTTGTACTATACCTACTAAGGTATGGGCAGAACAGACGATCTGACCAGAACAGCCCATGAACCAATCACAGGGTGACAGCTCACCGACAACAGTACGAGGAGGAGCACCCTCTAGTACTGTTTGTCATTATTAGCCGCTGCCTACTCACCAACCCTTACTATGGGACGTGCGCAGCCTACAGTTGGTGGAACAGTGCATAGCCGGCAGTAAAGGAACAGTGTACAGCCGACCTTGTTACTGTCGGCCGTAGTCTATCCACCAACCAGCATGGCCTGTGCGTAGTCCACTGTTGGTGGAACAGGAATACTATTCAGCCGGCTGTACCTTCTAGGAAACCTACCTTCGGCTATAAATACTCCAACACCTTGGAATGGTAAGGACATCATCTGATATCTCACTCTTATCTAGCAATCTCTTAATATATACTTATATTCAGAGCAATCTAGTCTGATTCTCACGCCGGAGGGTGGTCACAAGGAGGAACCCCCCCCCTTCTCAGTGACGAGCTTACGGTGTCTGTTTTGCAGGTCCCCTGAAGAACAACCCTCTCTGCTGGACCTCATCCTCGTGGGAAACATTACTTAACCCCCAGATTATCCATAATCTGCCCGGGTCACTTAGTGTTTCTTCATTGGCGCCATCCGTGCATAAAAGCTAGAACTAATTCTTAGTTTTTTCAAAATTTCTGAAGAAATGGTTAACGTTACTCCGGTCCCAAGGCTAGTAAGCGACCAAGAAACCCCGGTAACCACAACCCCAGCAACTGGGGGGAACACCGGCGGTTATACAAATCTTACGAACACTACCCCGGTTACCCAAGCCGGGGCAAGTGCAGTAAATATTCCACTGGGGTTCACTGATGCCCAGTTGGAGAAACGAACGAGGGTCCCTCGCCAAACACTAGATCAAGTTAAGGCGTGGGCCGAAGCACGTCAGAAAGAGTTCCAAGCTGAGTTGGATGAACGCTTGCGTTCAGTTCAACAGGCTGACGAATTCGGCAGTACTCGCCAACATCTCAATATAAACAGTGAGTGCGAGTACTCAGACGATGAGCGGGAAGAATCCGATACCGACGCAAACCCTCGCCATAGGGCAAAAGGGAAGCGTAAGGAAACGGACTTCCAACCGACAAGGAATTTTGGGGAAGCCTTTAAACCAACAAATGCAGAGAGAAACCCGCGTGACTTCTCCAAAACCTTTAGACCAACTGCTGCAAATGCAGGAAAGTCTAAGTTCGCAAGGGACATTGCGGAAGCAATCGCCCCGAGAAGTGCCAAACAAATGTCCAACATCGGCACTTATGATGGTCTATCCGACCCAGACGACCACTTGAACAGATTCATTGTGGGGGCAACCGTCAGTAACTGGACGGAACCCACGTGGTGTTACATGTTCCAGATGACTCTGGTTGGAGCGGCCAGGGCATGGTTCGATCGTTTACCGGTCCACCACATTTATGATTGGGCGGACTTTCAGAACAAGTTCAGCCAGCACTTCAGCCAGCAAAGGAAATATACTGAAGAACAGTGGACGATCCTCAACTGCGTTAGAGAAGAGGATGAATCTTTACTAGACTTCATCACTCGCTTCAACTCCAAAAAGCTAAGTCTCGGCAACATAAGTGAAGATCTTGTTCGCGCCGCTTTCATCTAGGGCGCCGAATACCCAGAGCTTATCCGCACATTGACGGGTAAGGACGGCATGCCATCAACATGGGATGCCATCATGACGGCGGCCAAGCGCTTTGCCGAGACGGAGAAGCAACTGGGAAGGGATCTTCCCCAGAGTACACACCTCTACACGCAGAGGACTGGAGAAAACAATGTTCGGATCGCCCGGCAGAACAAAAAGAGGAAGCTAGGTATTTGGCAGTCAAGGGTAAACTTTGACACCTCATCCAGCTCTCACCCTCTTGTTGGCGGAAGAAATAACACACACCCTTCAAGCCAAAAACACCGGTGGACGCCACTCACCAAAAGCGTCACGGAGATATTTGCCACTGAAAAGCTACCATGGCCAAAAGCTCCAATGATCCGGCAGCGACCCAATGCGGATCAGAGCAAATCCTGTGACTTCCACGGGACAAAAGGTCATAGTACGGAAGAATGTACATTCTTGAAGGATATTGTTGAAGCATTCGTCAAGGATGGAAGACTTGCACACCTGGTGGCATCAATCAAGAAGGGAGGAAGGAACGATAACCGGTACCAAGGCAATGGACGAAAGCCCGTTGACATCAGCATCAACATGGTTCATGGTAAGATCAGAGGAAGAAAAAGGCGAACGACAGAACCATGCGCGTGGAAGGAAGCTGAGGTGCGCTTCCCGCGAGTGCCAGGAGGACCCAGCAAAGAAGGCCCTATCGTCATCAAAAGCCAGCTGGGGCACTACATCACTTCTCGCACTCTTGCTGACAACGGCGCCTCGTCAACGGTGATGTACAGGCAGTTCTTCGACAAGCTAGATGACGAAGACAAAGAGCGCCTGGAAACGATCTGCGCCTCGATGGAAGGGTTCGATGGCAGCACAAACACCCCCCTGGGCATCCTATCTTTCCCCGTCACTCTTACGGACGGGAATCACTCACGCACAGAAGACGTGGATTTTGTCGTAATGAGGAAGCCACACCACACATACGACATTCTCTTCGGAAGAGACGGGATGGCAAGATTCAACGCCGTGGTATCCTCAGTCCACGGCATGATGGGATGGCCAACAGCTGAGGGTGTAGCGACGATCACCGGCATTCCCCAGGTATGCATCGCATCTGTCTCATCTAAACCCAAACCAAAGATGGCTAAACCAACCATCACCGAGCCAGAAAGATGGGTCTTCAACGGCAAGTACCCTGACCAGGCCGTTTCCATTGGCCCAACAGTTGTTGATCCCACACGCACCTTACTCAAGCGCTTATTACAGAAAAACGCTGACATCTTCGCGTGGACACCAGCTGACATGACTGGTGTACCCCGAAGTAAGGCAGAGCATAAGCTCAAATGCGATCCGGCTGTTACGCCAATCGTACAAAAGCGCAGAGTAATAGGGCCAGAACAAACTAACGCGTGTAGAACCCAAGTCAAGGAACTCCTTGACGCAGGCATCGTACGCGTTAGTAGATATCAAACATGGGTTGCAAATCCCGTTATGGTACCGAAGAATAACAAACAATGGCGCATGTGCATAGATTTCAAGGACTTGAACAAAGCATGCCCAAAGATTGTTATCCGTTACCCGAAATTGATCTTAAGGTGGATTCGTTGGCACCGTTCCGCCTTAAATGCTTCCTGGACGCGTATAAGAGGTACCATCAAATCCACATGGCCGTTGATGATCAGGATAAAACCGCTTTTCGGACGCCCGATGGCACATTTTGTTACCAAATGATGCCATTCGGACTTAAGAATGCCGGGTCCACATACCAACGCCTGATGGACAACCAGTTTCATGCCCAAATCGGGAGGAACTTGGAAGTCTACATGGATGACTTGGTCATCAAAAGCCCTGACCCAGAAGCGATGTTGAAAGACATCGAAGAAACTTTCAACACACTCAGGAAGATAAACATGAAGCTCAACCCGAGCAAGTGTGCCTTTGGAATGGAAGAAGGGAAGTTCTTGGGGGTCATCGTCACTAAAGATGGCTTCAGAGCGAACCCTGAAAAGGTCGAAGCCATTATCAAAATGGAATCACCTACTACCATCAAACAGGCTCAGACACTGAATGGACGACTAGTGGCACTTAATCGCTTTTTGGCAAACCACGCGGATAAGTCGTTTCCCTTCGTGTCAACATTGAGAAACTGTTTAAAGAAAACGCACTTCCGCTGGACACCAGAAGCGGAAGCAGCTTTTCAGGAGATTCGGTCACGCTTGATCGAACTCCCAACGCTCACAGCACCAAAAGCGGGAGAGGAGTTAATCCTATACCTTTCCGCAACAGATAGAGCAACCGGGGCAGTCCTGCTAGTAGAGCGAAAAGGCATCCAGATGCCAATCTATTATGTCAGCCGTATCCTAACAGACGTAGAAACCCGGTACTCTACCCTCGAAAAATTAGTCTTAGCACTTATACACGCTTCACGCAGGTTAAGACGATATTTCCAGGGTCACCCAATCACCATTCTCTCCAACTTCAAACTTGCAAATGTTCTAGGCAAACCCGAGTTATCGGGACGCCTAGCCAAATGGGCAATTGAGTTGGGGGAGTACGCGATAAAGTATAAGCCAAGACCAGCCATAAAAGGCCAGGTTTTGGCCGACTTTATTGCGGAAGTGCCTGCATCGCGGGAAAAAGAGTGCCAGGAAGAGGCTCAACCCTCTCCAGCACAAGACATCAATGATGTCTGGCGACTCTACACTGATGGAGCAGCCAGTAACGAGGGTTCAGGCGCAGGGCTGAAACTAACCAACCCAGCAGGCCAAGAATACACTTACGCTATTCGACTGGATTTTCCAAGTACGAATAACGAAGCCGAGTATGAGGCATTCTTGGCTGGGCTGAGAATTGCGCGTAAGATGGGAGTGAAAAACTTGGAAGCCCACGTGGATTCCATGTTAGTAGCCAATCAAATCAATGGGACGTACACGGCCGTGAACGACACAATGGCCCTGTACCTCGCACAAGCAAAATCCCTTATGCGCGATTTCAACGACTGCAAAGTCATACACGTCAAGCGAAGTGAAAACAAATCTGCGGATGCGTTAAGCAAGCTTGCATCATTAGCCTTCACCCACTTAGGAAAGGATATCCTCATTGAACTCCTCGAGACACCTTCGGTCCCGCACAAGGAAATTTGTGTCATCCAAACCATCACGGAAACGTGGATGACACCAATAATAAAATACCTTGCGGCAGGTACACTACCAGAGTCAAAAGCACAGGCAAGAAAACTACGCTGTAAAGCACTGAATTATCAACACATCGATGACATCCTTTACAGACGTAACTTTCTTGGCCCACTCTTAAGATGCGTGGACAACCAAGATGCTGACTACCTCCTAAGGGAAGTACACGAAGGCATCTGTGGAGTACACGCAGGTCCCCGCGCTGTTGTAGCTAAGCTAAACAACGCGGGATACTTTTGTCCGGGGATGCATACGGATGCGCTGGCATACATCAGAAAATGCAGGTCTTGCCAGCTCTACGCACCCAACACGCACCGCCCGAAGAATGAACTTGTTCCAGTCACCTCTTCATGGCCATTTCAGAAGTGGGCCATCGATGTGACAGGCCCATTTCCTACAGCAGCAGGAAATGTTCAGTTCCTAGTGGTAGCCATCGACTACTTCACCAAGTGGATAGAAGCAAAACCCTTAGCCCAAACAACCGCGAAACATATCAAAAAATTTATTTGGGAATTTATTATTTGTCGTTTTGGACTTCCACAGAATTTGGTGATTGATAACGGCACCAACTTTGCTGACAAGAAGCTACAACAGTGGCTGAAAAACTTCAAATCACCCGCACCTTTACCTCAGTGGCACACCCGCAAGGTAATGGTGAGGTGGAAAGAGCAAATAAGAGCATCGTCGAAGGCATAAAGAAAAGACTCTTGGAACACAGATCCGGCTGGGTAGACGAGCTTCTGCACGTCCTTTGGGCAAACAGAACGCTGAAGAAGGCCAGTACGGGAGAAACCCCGTTCAGTCTCACTTATGGCACTGAAGCCATGGTCCCGGTCGAAATTGGTTTACCCTCACAAGGGTCTTGATTCAGCCAGAAGACAATGATGCGGAAAGACGGTTGGACCTTATGCTAACCGAGGAACGCAGAGACTTAGCCGCAGTGCGTGAAGAGAACTACAAGCGACAAATGCAAAAGTACTACAACACGCGGGTAAAACTCTGCAACTTCAATGTAGGAGACTACATACTGCGTAACAACGAGGCTTCGAACCAAGAACGCCCAGGAAAGCTGGCCCCGGTCTGGGAAGGGCCATACATTATCAAAGAAGTCCTGGGAAAGGGCGCATACCGGCTCGAAAGGCTCGATGGCACTCCCATCCCAAGAACATGGAATGGAGCTCAATTACGCAAATGTTATATGTAGATCAATTCCAAACTTGTAAAGAAAAGGCCTAGAGCCACTTCTAATGGAAATGATTCTCCTTTCACAATGTGTTGATAGCCTTACCTTTATACTTATGAACTTCCCACACTGATGTGCCGGTATTCACCGCATAAATGCGGGAAGAAGTAAGTCGTTACGTGTGGAAGGCGGCAAAACCGGCATAAACACAACGCTAAAAATCTCAAGTTTTAAGGAAAACCTACACGCAGGTCAGATGTAAGTAAAGTTTAGCCATCCTTGTAAGTGCAAGTGACGGTCTTACCTGCACAATCACGAACAAGGAAGCAAAACTTCAACCTATCATCTACCACGTCCAAAGGTTAACTTATTCTGAACACTTAGAAAATTTCAAAGGAAAAGATGAGGAAAACTTCCACGCAGGTCAGATATAAGTAAAGTTAAGCCATCCTACTAAGTGTAAGTGACGGTCATACCCGCACAATCATGAAAGAGGAAGCGAAACAAACTTATAATTTACCACGTTAAAAAGTTAACTTATCTAAGTACTAAAAAAATTGCTAAGTTAGATCAAAACATGCGTAAAATAAACAAGGCAAAGAACTAACAATCTTTATTCCATCAAATTCAAATATTACAAAGATTGCTGGGTGCATACCCGCATACAAAAGAAGCTATACAAAAGCAAAAATCTACGCTAATGGTGGAGAGGGATCTTCAGAATCAAGCTTCAGGACCACTTCCACTTGGACCCGCTCCATCAGTAGAGCGTGGTGGTTCAAGGAAAGCTTTAAGGATAGCTAGCCCATCATCAGCAGCAGCGACTTCGTTCACCTTCTCCACCACCGGATGCGGGAAGGCGGCATACTGGTTCACTGCTTGGTCATAAACAACTTCAGTATCCACATCATACAAAGGGAAGTTGGAAGGCGGGATGCCTTTCTCAACGAACCCTAGACCAAGCAGGAAGCCGGCCTTTTCCCCATCCTCATGAGAAGCGTTGAGGGCTGCGCTCATAGCATCGTCATAAGACGTCTCTGAGAAGACCCGATGCACAACCTACAAAAAAGAAAAAATATACAAGTATCAAAACCTTTTCTATTTACAAAGAAAAGCGTAAAGACATGAAAAGCTTACCTGAGACAACGCTTCTCGAAGAAGCCATTCCTTGGCAACCAGAGCTTCTTGGAGGGCGGCTTGAGCTTGGGTACAGGCGCGTTCGGCTTCACTTTTATTGAGATTGGCAAGCAACACTTCCTTTGTGGCAGCCTCTTCGACACCCTTTAGCTTCCGCTCAGTGTGGTCAAGCACGCCCCTCTGGTCCAGGATCTCTTGGAGCTTCTTCGCGTCCTCCATCGCCAAGGCATCATGAGCCTGTTGGAGCGCCTCTAATTTAGCTTTAAGTTCCTCATTCTCGAGGCGTAGAGGCTCAGCAACAGCTTCAGCCTTGGTGGCCCTTTCAGTTGCGTTCCTAGCAGTTTCCTTAGCCAGCCGAAGCTGTTCGTTAACAGCTTGGGCAGCCTTGGAACGGGCCTCGAGACGGGCCTGAACCTCAACTTCAAGGGCCTTGAACGCCTTCTCCTTCTCCGCAGCCGCGGCGGAAAGCCTCCTATTCTCCTCCCGGACAGCCCGCGCCTGAGCTACTTCTTGAATGCAAGCTGCTTTTAACTTGTCGTTTTCACGACAAATCAGCTCGACGCGCGGCTGCATCCGGGCCAGGAGAACCCGAAGCTCATTGGTTAGCCTACCCTCCTGGTAGCTAGCCATGGCTTCCCCCAACGAACCACTGGGAGCTGCGTGACGAGCCCACTCCACGCACTCCACAGGTGTGCGAAGGGTTGTTCCTCGGCGGATGTTCCATCGTGGAACATACACTTCATTGGAATCCGACACTGCAAAAAACAAAAAGCAGTTAGGAAAAGATGATAAAAAAAAAAAAATTATTAGGCCAAAAAAACCCTGCGTACCTGTAGGGTCAATAACAGGCCGATAGCCGCCAAACCCATCACCTGAACCTAAGGGAAATCCATCCAAAAGGTCAGGTAGATGGGAAGGAGGCAGAGGTTGGCGAGAAGCCCCAGGCATACCTGAAGGATCGGCCGTCGTTGCCGATGACGGAGAAGACATGGTGAAGGCCGCCGCGGTCGCCGTTGCAGAGTCCGCAGCAAAAGTAACCGCCGGCTCAGTGAAAGATGCTGTAAAAATGGCACTGACAGCCGGCGGTGACGTCATCACAGCTGGAACAGTTGGCTCAATGGAATGAGCAACTGAACCAGCGGAAGCAGGCGCAGCCGCCTGGGTCGTCGCCTCAGGAAGGCTGACCAGGCCTACCGTCATTGGCGGGGGGGTACTCCTCCCCGCTCCACCCTGGAATGCGTCAACATCCACGCCTGCACAAAGAAGTATTAATGATGGAAATCTATGAAGTTAAAAATAAAGTTTGTACTTACGGGTTTTCTTGAGCCTGAAAGTGCGGATAGGCGGGGATGAACCCGATGGAGCCGGCCTCTTTGCGCCGCTCACCGTCGTCATCCGGGGCTCTCCGGAGGTGACAGTCGTCACAGCCTCCGGAGCAGTGGTCTTCTCACCACCGGGGTTCCCCGCCACCTCCTCGCTCTCGGCCTCTGAATCAGACCGAGGCACCGGATCGGCAGTGGAGGCCACCTTCTCCTTCCCCTTCCCGCCGGCAGCCTTCTTCTTCCGCACCAATGGAGGACCATCTGCGGATTCCTCATCAGAACATACGATTAGAGGAATTCCAGCAGAGGTTTCAACATTGAGGGGTCGAGGGTTGAATAGCGCCTTACCTGGCCGCCTAGCGCTCAGGATCTCGTGGCCTAGCGGGTAGACCTCCACGAACCGATCCGCCGTTTGTTCTAGGATGGGCAACTCGTTCTCGTCTAGAGCGCGAGTACCCATCCGAGCGGGACCGTCAGCCTCCCGCGGATATAGGAGCGACTGCAAGTCGTTCCCCTCTGAAATAAAAGAAAAACAGTTAGAAGAGATTCTAAATCAACAAAAAGAAACAGAGCATACCATAAGGAACATAGTTCAAACCGTATTCGAGGATGATCGGGATCTTTCGCGCATCCGCATCCTTCCACACCCGGCTCATCCCGAGCATCACCATCCCGGACTCCGCAAACCGGTAAACCGGAGATTGGACTCGGGATATCCGCGAGAACCATTCCGCCTCCTGGTAGTAGGACGCGTGAAGGCTGGGAAGTGCTTGCCCATTTTTGAATTTCATGGCAAGGGGGATGGCACGGGCGGAGATGAAGAAGAACTCCCGCTTCCACGAGCGAAGACTGCGCTCGGTTGCGCAAATCTTCAAACCCTTTATCCGGGTTATCAGGGTATACCACCCCTGGATGCACCTCCAAGAGTAGAAGGTCATCAGGCGGTCGACAAAGGGCTCAATGCCCAGAATCCGGCACACCCACTCGAAATGGCGAATCTTCGCGATCGCCATCGGGTGCACCTCGGTCAGGTGTACACCGTGCCTCTCTAGGACACGGTACACAAACTTTGTCAACGGGAACCTAAGATTCCCGTAAACAAAGAATGCAGCATATACCTCGATCTTGCCTCTGGGGGCATCATACACCGTCTGATGGGGTTCAGGAAACTCAGGCTCGAGAGACTCGAGCATGAACTTCCTGACGGTGTACTGGTACAGATCGACAGGCAGAGCACACTGGCACTCGCCAGCAGTACTCTTGTCATCGGTGAACACCCCAGCCTCCTGGGCTGTAGCTTCGAGATCGTGAGAAGACATCTTGCAGATGAAAGAAGAAAACGATTTCGAAAGAATGCTCGACTGAAAAGTTGAGTATTCGCCGGAAATCGCTTTGAAGATGAAGAGAAAAGTGAAAGTGTGGATTACAAAGAACCCTCTCCCCCTTCATATACTAATCGCAATTAATGCGATGAAATTAATGCGGAAGAGAGAGAAATCGAAGGTGCAATGAAACTATGACACGTGGCAAAAAGCAAGCTGGCAACAGCTGTTGAAAGGACGCGTACCATTAATTTCGCGGCCACGCGCCCGAAAAATCGCGCCCACGCGCCTGAAAAGGCGTCTGGAATGACCATGTATTGTCACGTCACCATAACTTCCTGCACGTCCTGACACAGTCAGAAGAAACCGTCGCACGACGTTTCAGAGGTTTGGACTGTTCTTATCCTTTCACCAACTCTTCGAATTTCAAAAAAAAATTCAAAAAAGATTCAAAAGTAAGCGGGAAAATACCCCTTACATTGGCAACCAAGTAACCATAAGACGGGTGCGGGTACATTGTCAAGGCAAAACCCTTCACATACTTAGCACCCGCAGGGAATTGACGCCAGGAATACCTTGGAAGTAAAGTAACCGTAAGACGAGTGCGGGTACAGTGTCAATGCAAAACCCTTCACATACTTAGCACTCTGCAGGGAATTCAAACCAAGAAGGATCTTCTGGGTCATGCTTGCGGAAACGGGAATAACATCCCCGCATGACGGGAACGTCGAGAACTATATTGTTTGAAACTCCAAGATGGAATTGGTGGTTTTAGCATAATTGATCAATATGTTGAAAACTACCAAAACCCCATGGAGAATCCACACAAGTGGGACTCAACGCTCCTGACTTGCGAGGAGGTTACAAACCTGCCCGCTTCATACCCAAAGATCAAGCAGACAAGTCGGGAATTTCTGCGTGACATCAGGAAAACCGCGGGAAGAATCCCCACGGAAAACCTAAAAACTAAAAACCCTTTTCAAAACCCCTGCTAAGTCCAAAAGTTCACCTCACTTATTAATAATTCATGAGAACATTGGACTGGGGGGACTTGAAGAGGTAGGTCCCAGCAGAGCCCAGTTGGACCCGCAAGACTCACCTTGAACAGGGACATCTGCGCAACGATCAACTGCTCCCGCAGGACCCACCATGCTCAGAGAAAACCTTACGCGCAGTACGCCAGCTGTACCCGCAGGGAAAGCCTCCCAATGGTGAAGTACCCCGCCTGTTCCCGCAGTTGCGGATACAAGCCATCAGGGAAAGCTACCCGCACTAACAGCAAGGCTACACGCACAAGGCACTAGCTACTTCAGTAGTCACATGAAGGAATGAGCAAGGCGGGAATACTCCCGCCTAAATGAGCCAGTCCGTATGCTTCTGGAAGATCTTTTGTACTATACCTACTAAGGTATGGGCAGAACAGACGATCTGACCAGAACAGCCCATGAACCAATCACAGGGTGACAGTTCACCGACAACAGTACGAGGAGGAGCACCCTCTAGTACTGTTTGTCATTATTAGCCGCTGCCTACTCACCAACCCTTACTATGGGACGTGCGCAGCCTACAGTTGGTGGAACAGTGCATAGCCGCAGTAAAGGAACAGTGTACAGCCGACCTTGTTACTGTCGGTCGTAGTCTATCCACCAACCAGCATGGCCTTTGCGTAGTCCACTGTTGGTGGAACAGGAATACTATTCAGCCGGCTGTACCTTCTAGGAAACCTACCTTCGGCTATAAATACTCCAACACCTTGGAATGGTAAGGACATCATCTGATATCTCACTCTTATCTAGCAATCTCTTAATATACACTTATATTCAGAGCAATCTTGTCTGATTCTCACGCCGGAGAGTGGTCACAAGGAGGAACCCCCCCCTTCTCAGTGACGAGCTTACGGTGTCTGTTTTGCAGGTCCCCTGAAGAACAACCCTCTCTGCTGGACCTCATCCTCGTGGGAAACATTACTTAACCCCCAGATTATCCATAATCTGCCCCGGGTCACTTAGTGTTTCTTCAGACTTCAACCCATGCATCATGTATTCTTTGAATAATATCAATGGGCGACCACCTAGTCTTGGAGGATCAAGTAGTGGGCATGATGAATTTTATTATTTATTTATTTATTTTGTAGTGCTTTGTACACATGCATGTTTACTAGGGGAGTGCTCTATTCTTTTTAATCATAATTTGGGCCTTCTGACTTACCACTTTTGTATTGCATCCCTTATTCAATCTAGTTACGCGTAAATGGAGTTAAAATTTTAACAAAATATAAGCGTGCATATTAAGCACGCGTAATCAAGTAAACTACCATCTCTCACGCTCTGTGGTTGTTTATAAATATAAGTGTCTCTATGGTTGTCTCTTAAAAACTACAAATCATTTGACAAAGAGCCGAATGTGAAACATTGCCATTTTTCATTACTAAAAACGACAAATATTTAATGTTTTTTTTTTAATTTTTATGAAGCTAGGGAAAAGACAGCATCTTGGTCGGTGAATAAGTTTTTACTCAACTCAAATCTCTATTTATAGTGGCAAGAAACACAATTCCAAATTATATATTATATTGTTCGTGCAAATGAAACCTACCATTTTAGACATCTTCATCGTTTAAAGTTCTCAAGTTTTATTCTCAGCAGTTTAAACTCAGTCAAGATCTTCCAGAAAGAGTAGTTTACAATTGACAACTATTGTCTAATCTTTTTTATATAAAATGTGAGTAGTTGAGTTAAAATTGTGGCCCCACGTCTTTATAAATTATTTTATTTTTATTTTAAAATAAAATGGTTATTTAGGTTATTTTACAATAACTTAAAAGAACATAATTAATGGAGTTAATGATTTATTAAACTAGGATTGCTATTGGCAGCATAATTGAAAATTGGGATACAGATTTGTAGGTCCTCTAGAATGGATCTAACAACTTTGATCGAATCAATCCGTGTTGTTGGTTAGTGAAAATCACCAACAACATTCGGATCTCGGATCTTAGTTTGTGTGATTTATTTGCTTGAAGGTAGAAAGACGAAAAAGAAGATGAGCATAGAGAACTTTATTTCCTGAGGTGGTGTAAGTGGGTTGTAAAAAGTGAGTTCTTTTGTGGATAAATGGGTTAAGTGGCCTTTTTATAGGGTCTCCATTTATCCAAAGTTTACATTTTAACCGTACAAAATAAACGTACCGAGTACGTACTACACCGACTCAAAGCAAACTAGAACGACATAAACAATCCTAAAAACAATATAGAATATTGGCCCTACAAGATTGCTAGTTGGATTATTATTGGTTAATAACGAATAGTTAGGACTATTAAAAAACCAATTTTCCAAAAAAAAAAAAGAGATGTACATATCCATCCCAAATCCTAAATCCTAATCAAATCTCAATTTATAATATGGACAAATTACTAAAAACAAAATTCTTGTTCTTATTTCATAAATCTTTGACGTTAATGTTGTTGCGGGTTGATTCAAATGCTAATAATCTTATTTTGTAATTAATTTTATATATGTAGTGTTTTAACTTATTTTCTATTTGGTTTAATTTATTAATATTTTTTTAAAGAAAATGAGCAAAATCAAGCTAAGCAAGCTTGAGCTCAAACTTTCAGCTCAATTTTGAAACCAAGCCAAGCCAACTCAGTTTAAAACCGAGCTGAGCCCTAGCTTGCCTATGCTCAGCTCATGAATAGACTTACCTACAGATTATGATAACACCATTACCAACACTTAATTTGGTAAGTTTCTGTCACATTTTACATATAAAAAAATGTCACTTTGCGCACAAAAATTACATTGGGCGCGCTCGTTTCACATAATTCGTGGGAATTTAAACGAATTGGAATTAAAATCACTGACATGGCGTGTTCGTTTCATTGAAATTGAAATTTTAAATTCCATTTTGATGTGTTCAAATGTCAAGAATTGGAATTGGAATTCAATTCCTTTTTAAATAAAGGGATTTCAAATCCTTTCAAAATGTTGAGAATATGAATTCAGCGGAAACTTTTCTCAAGTTTTTTTTTTCAACTAGGACAATGAATAATACATTTTTGTTTTTTTTTTTACTTTTTTGTTTGATTTAAATTTTTTATGAGTTTTTTATTATTATTTTTGAATAGTTTTTTAGAGGGTTTTGATCTTAATAGAAAACCCTTAAAAATTCAAAAAAATAATAAAAAGAATTATAATGCAACATATAAATAAAAAACAAAAAATCTAAAAAAACTTATATGTTTTCGTGGTTATTCTCGTGAAAAAAACGTTTTCAATTTATTTGTGGTGATAGATTACAATTCATTTGTCAAACGAACACATCAAGAATGGAATTGGATTTCAATTCCATTTCCTATTAGAATGTTGAGATTTCAAATCCAATTCCTTCCAATTCCAAATCCTATGCAAATTCCAATTACAAATCTATTACATTTCATTCTGTGAAACGAACGCGCCTTAAATGCATTAATTTGCCAACCTTCTGCTTTCTGTGGTCACAAAACAATGCGGAGGCAACCATGTATATTCAGCTTCATACGAACAAGAAAGAGCCATGATAGCTTGCTTTTGTGAGCACCAAGTAAAGTTTTGTCAATTTACAGATTTTATTGTTTGATCTGTATTGAATTTATTTTTATGTCTTCAGAGACAATTGTTAATAGAAGTATAGATAAGTATACATACAATCTGTTTTACTGAAGTTGAATAGTTCGTTAAATATAGAAGCATTCTGGTCTGAATATATATGTGGAAACAAATTAGACAATATAAAGAGTATGTGATAATGATACAACCAAGCCCATCTAAACTAGCTCTTATCACTTATGACATGAATAGAAGGTGTTGCATGCGCGGGATCGTCACGCTTCAGAGCTCCATGGTTGATGTAGGGTTTGTTACCCTGATGGTTAATTAGTGGCAGTGGCGGTGGCGGTGAATCAACAATATTCTCTGGTGGAGGAGTTGATTGCGTTTCATCTCGTAGCGGTAGACCAACCTTCTTTGGTGGTCGAGGTGATCGCTTCCCAGATGCTACAAGGAGATGGCCTGTTTGTAAGAGAATTAATATTGTCATGCAGATTTCATATTGGATTCTTAATAAGAGAAAATTTATATAAAACTAAAGTATACCTCGGTGTTTTGTTGTAAGTTTATGAAAAGCAGAAGAATAATAAAATAAGCGTTTGCAAGTAAGATAGACATATAAACTTATAGTTATATAGAGAGCTGGATGTGAGAGCTCTTTTTAAAATAAATGGATTTTTTAAAAAGAAAATTGGGTTTTTTTTTAACTTAAATTATAGAAATGAAGACAAAGGTTCCAATATTGTGAATGCTCTTGATTCATATCTACTTACTTCCACCGGATGATGAGATGATCATTAAGAAGGTTGTCAAGACCAGAACAACCGCACATCTCTTCTTTCCCATCTTACTCTGTCATCGGATTATTAATATTTTTTAGGCAATTAACAAGGCTGCAAGCCATATATATACACACATTATGAATTGATGTTTCGATTCTATATTATTTAATTTCTGATTTATGAAATCTTTGTTTGACTTCTACCCATCATGTTGTGTTTGAATAATATTAGTGGACGACCAACGACTCTAACGAGTCTTGGAGAATCAACTATCAAGTAGTGGGCATGATGATTTTTTATTTTTATTTTTACTTTGTAGTGTCCCTTTAATCAATTGAGTTAGGCATAAAGGGCCGAGTTAAAACTTGACAAGACATAAGCCGATATTAAATGCGTGCAATCAAGTAAACTGTCATTTCTCATGTTTGTGGTTGTTTAAAAACATAAACAACTCTATGGTTCACGCTTAAAATCTACAGATCATTTGACAAAGGACCGGATGTGAAACATCTTTCCTATCAAAAACAACAAATATTAAATTGTTTCTTTTCTTACACGTTTATAACACTCCCCCTTGGATGAAACATTTTCAAACTTCGCTGCCTCATTAAAAACCTTGCCAAATAAAACCCAGTGGGAAAAAACTTTAGCTAAGGGAAAAAGAGTGCAGTATATAGCTCCCCCTCAAGTTGTAGGTCATTACATTGTTCGTACATGTCGCATGCCAATATCATGAACGTGTTTCCTGAAAGTCGCTGTCGGGTGTGCCTTTGTAAAAAGATCAGCTGAATTGTTGCTAGATTGGACATATCTTATTTCAACTTGTTTATCTTTGATAAGGTCTTGAGTATATGAGAAGAATCTTGGAGGTATATGTTTTGTTCTGTCGGTTTTAATATACCCATCTTTCATTTGTGAGACACAGCTGAATTATCTTCATAGATTGGTGTTGGACTTGCTTCTTTCTCTAGTCCACAAGAGGTTACTATGAGTTGTGTCATAGATCTTAACCAAACACACTCTCTAGAAGCTTCATGTAGTGCAATGACTTCAGCATGATTTGAGGACGTTGCAACAAGTGTTTGTTTCTGAGAGCGCCACGAAATTGATGTTCCTCCATTCTTAAACACGTATCCAGTTTGAGATTTCGCCTTATGGGGATCTGATAAATAACCTGCATCTACATAACCAACTAACCCTTCTCTTGAGTCATTAGAATAAAATAAACCTAAATCAACGGTTCCTTTTAGATACCGAAAAATATGTTTAATGCCATTCCAATGCCTTTTAGTAGGGGATGAACTGAATCTCGCCAATAAATTAACTGCAAAAAAAATGTCAGGTCTCGCACAGTTAGTAAGATACATAAGCGCTCCAATTGCACTGAGGTATGGTACTTCTGGACCAAGAACCTCCTCATTTTCTTCACAAGGACGGAATGGATCATTGTTGACATTGAGTGATCTAACAACCATTGGGGTACTTAAAGGATTTTCCTTGTCTATATTGAAACGTTTTAAGAGCTTTTCAGTATAATTCAACTGGTGGACAAGTATTCCATTATTCATATGCTCAATCTGCAAACCAAGACAATATTTGGTTTTTCCAAGGTCTTTCATTTCAAATTCTTTTTTTAAATGAATGATTGTTTCATGGATTTCGTTATGCGTCCCAATTATATTTAGATCATCAACATATACGGCTATGATCACAAATCCTGATGTTGTTTTCTTAATAAAAACACATGGACAAATAAGATTATTTGTATAGCCTTTGCTTATCAGATAATCACTCAAACGATTGTACCACATCCTTCCAGATTGTTTCAACCCATATAAAGATCTTTGTAACTTGATTGAACACATTTCTTTGGGCTTTGATCTTAATGCTTTAGGCATTTCAAATCCTTCTGGAATTTTCATATAGATGTCACTATCAAGTGATCCATATAAGTAAGCTGTAACAACATCCATAAGACGTATTTCTAATTTTTTAGAAACTGCCAAGCTGATTAAATATCTAAACGTAATAGCATCCATAACAGGGGAATACGTTTCTTCATAGTCAATTCCTGGCCTTTGAGAAAAACCTTGAGCTACAAGTCTAGCTTTATATCTTGTAACTTCATTTTCTCATTACGTTTTCTCACAAAAACCCATTTATATCCTACAAGCTTTATTGACTTTGGTGTTATGACAATAGGTCCAAAAACCTTTCGATTGTTTAGTGAACTTAATTCAGCTTGCATGGCATCTTTCCATTTGTTCCAATCTTGTCGACTTTGACAATCATCTACAGATTTTGGTTCAGGATCATCATTTTCTTCCATGATATCACTTGCCATAGAATAAGAAAATATATCATCAATATTTTCCATTTCATCTCGATCCCACATTACATGTGTTTGACCATAGTTGATTGACAACTCTTTGTTGGAATCATTTATTTCTTCCTGAGGGAAGGTTATATCATTTACCTCTTCATGAGGGAAGGTTTTGCCATTTTCTCTTTCTTTATGGTCAGTATCTTTATCTTTTCCAGAATCTTTTATTTTTCGAGGATTTTTATCCTTTGAACCAATTGGCCTCCCACGTTTTAAACGTTTTTGGGATTCATGAGGTGTATTATCATGGTTTTGCTTTCTTGGAATCTCAACTCGATCTGGAGCATTAGCAGCTGGTATATGAGATTTAGTGACCATGTTTGTATCAGTAAATGCATCAGGTAACTGATTTGCAATTTCTTGTAGATGTATTATCTTTTGAACTTCTGTCTCATTTTGTTTTGACTTGGGTCTAGGTGTAACAATGATGGCACACACCATGATATATCACTTTCTTGCTTTTTCATTTCTCCCCCTAATGCCGGGAATATTGCCTCATTAAAATGGCAATCAGCAAAACGTGCTGTAAATACATCACCTGTTAAAGGTTTAAGATATCTTATGATGGAAGGTGTTTCATATCCAACATATATTCCCAATCTTCTTTGAGGACCCATTTTTGTGCGTTGTGGTGGTGCAATAGGAACATACACAGCACACCCAAAAATTCTAAGGTGGGAAATGTTTGGCTCATTGCCGGAAACAAGTTGAATGGGAGAGTATTTATGATCTGCACTTAGTCTCACACGAATTAATGATCCAGTATGCAGAATTGCGTGACCCCAAATAGAAACAGGGAGTTTTGTCCTCCTTATTAATGGTCTAGCTATTAATTGTAGGCGTTTGATCAATGACTCAGCTAAACCATTTTGCGTGTACACGTGGGCAACGGGGTGTTCAACAACAATCCCCACAGACATGCAATAATCATCGAAAGCATGCGATGTAAATTCTCCCGCATTATCGATCCTTACTCTTTTAATGGTATAATCGGGAAAATGTGCACGTAATTTGATAATTTGAGCAAGAAATTTTGCAAAAGCGACATTACGAGTCGATAATAAAGAGACATAAGACCATCTACTAGATGCGTCTGTTAAGACCATGAAGTATCTAAATGGTCCACATGGTGGATGAATTGGTCTACATATGTCACCTTGAATTCTTTCAAGAAACATCGGTGATTCTTTATCAACTTTTAATGGTGAGGGCCTTGTAATTAATTTCCCAAGAGAGCAAGATCTACATTGAGGCATTTTATCTATTTTGTGGATCTTTTGATCTTTCAATGGATGCCCATGTGTATTTTCAATGATCCTTTTGATCATTGTGGATCCTGGATGGCCTAATCTGTCATGCCATAAGTTTACGATACCAGAATCACAACAGTTTTCTTTGACTGCCATATGTGCTTGAGGCACATTTATATATGTATAATGCAAACCAGAATGAAGCATTGGTAGCATTTCCAATATATGACCTCTCTTTACAATATGTAAATATTTTTCATTATCAACAGTCCTCGACTGAGTATCATATCCATTATGATATATATTCTTGAAACTCAACAAATTTCTGGTTGATTTTGGAGAAAATTGAGCATTTTCTACTAAAAGCTTTGTACCATTCAGTAATTCTAAATTAGCTTTTCCCACTCCTTCTATTATGTCAGAAGGACCTGATATTGTGTTAATATTTCCCTTTGTTGGTTTTAATTCATGAAAATATTTTTGAGATTTTAAGATAGTATGTGTAGCACCACTATCCGCTATGCATAAATCAGCATCATTTGATTGATCGTTTGCTCCAATGAAATTTATTTTAATCTTCAAATATAAAGGAAAAACAATAAGTGCATATATTATACATTCCTAAATTTATAATGCAAAAGTAATTAAACATACTTAAGACATAAACATGAAAGGAAATACATAATTATCATTGTGATTTTACAATATCACTTTCAGGGTTCAAATTCATTGATAAAATCTGAGATATTCAACTCAATATCGGTATCATCAATTTTGTCGATATGATTCACTTCCTTTTCTTTTCCTCTCAGAGATGTTTGATATAATTCACACAGATGTGAAGGTGTTCGACAAGTCTTTGCCCAATGATTAGTACTTCCACATCTGAAACATGAGCCTCCATCATTCTGGGACGTACCAACATCATTTTTAAACTTGTTTTGCTGGTTAGCATGGTACTTATTAGCTTTTTGGCTACGACCACGACCGCGACCGTGTCCACGTCCACGATTATTATTCCATTTAAATGAGTGGTTGCGACCACTAAAATGGGTTTTATTGAAATAGTTTCGGCCACGCCCACGGCCTCGCCCACGGCCTTGTTCCCATTTACGTCCAGAATTCTTATGATCATTATTATAAGCAATATTTTCTTCTGGTATGGCTAATGATCCTGTGGGACGAGCTTGATGGTTTTTCATTAATAGCTCATTATTTTGCTCTGCTATGATGAGATTTGTATTAAGATCAGAGTATGTTTGAAAATTATGCAACCGTAATTGTTGTTGCAAAATTATATTTGATGCATGAAAAGTAGAGTAAGTTTTTTCTAACTTATCTGCCTCGGACATAATTTGTCCACAATATTCAAGCCTTGAACATATATTTAATAGAGCAGATGTGTAATCATTCACTTTTTTAAAATCTTAGAACCTTAGACTGTTCCATTCGGCTCTAGCAGCAGGGAGTAATGAATCCCTTTGATGATCAAATCTGCTTTTTAATTATTTCCATAAAACACTTGGATTATCATGCTTAAAATACTCCAACTGAAGTATTTCATCAATGTGTTTATGAATAAAGACATCGGCTTTTGCTCTATTGTGGTCATCCAATGTGTTGTTTTCATTAATTGCTTCTAGCACATCCATTGATTTGAGGTATCTTTTGATATTTGCCGTCCATGGCATATAGTTATCTCCAGAACATTTGAGAGCCAAAAATTCAAGCTTTGCAATATTCGTCATTTTATTACTAAACACAAATTAGATAAATATTAGGATTACATACTTATTAAAATTGAAAGAAGATACAAAGGTAGAGCAATAAGTAGATAAAGGAAAAAGAAGAAATCAAACTCCTTAGGTGGGAGATTACAAATTAAGAACAATAAGATTATCATCATTATGATGGCTAACATCAAAACTGGGTGTAGCATCTTTAAAAAATATTATCTTGGGTATTCCTGAGAACAATAGTTTTGTATTTGTAAAAAGATTGAGATTGATAATTGGTTATTTGTAGTGAAAAATTTATAACCGTTTTATAACGGCTATATGACCGTTTCATCAACGGTTATATACATACATACATACACACATATACATATATTATTTTGTAAGTAATAGAATAAATAAGATATAACTAATAATCTATTAAATAAGATGTAAAATTAGTGTGCAGAATAATAATAATAATGAACTTGTTTATGATGTATAAATAATCATTAGTACATGAATAGAAGTTACAGATATAGTAAGTAAAGGTTAGAGAGTTATTAGTCCCATA
This sequence comes from Bidens hawaiensis, assembly GCF_021521415.1. Taxonomy (NCBI): domain Eukaryota; kingdom Viridiplantae; phylum Streptophyta; class Magnoliopsida; order Asterales; family Asteraceae; genus Bidens; species Bidens hawaiensis. Next base: position 69,548 of record NW_027495981.1, read on the forward strand.
ATTAGTAAAAGATTATAATAAGATGTTTTTATATTTGTTTTGTTTTATCATTATAGTTATATTTTTAATGATATGTTTACCTGATTGACCTCTTCTTACTTAGTTGGTCTTCTTGATTAAGTCACAAGCGATTCGTGCTGATAACATGTTATAATATTACCACTAAAATTAAAACAAGACTATCAATGTATTAAACAATTTGAAGATGACAAAAAACAAGAACATAAGAGAGATATATATTCAGTAACTTTCGATTGTTTCTACTTCCTTTGTTACATAAGGTTCATATATATACAACTACTTTTACTATTTAGAGAACATATGCATTAAATTTGTGTTGAAAATGTTCATCCATTCACATGGATGTTTCTTTTCTTACACGTTTATAACATAAATGTTTTTTTTGTAACATGGAGTATAGATATTATATTATTTCAGCAAATGAAAACAATTATTTTAGTCAACTTTTACTATTTAAACTCTTCAAATTTTGTTCTCAGCCGTTTAAACAGTTTACAACTATCATCTAATCTTCTTTTATTAAAAAAAAGTATGAATGGTTGAATTAAAATTGTGACCCGCCTCTTGAGAGTGGATGAATTGGTGGATTAGAAAGTCGAACTGGATATTTTGAAAAAATTTACTTGATAATTTGAGGATTATTCCTTTTTTAATTACAAATGGGATTCCTTGGATCAACTTTGCAAATTGGGCCTACTTTTTATCAACCCGGTGAGAAATTTGAGTCTTGGGCCCACTTGTTCGGGCTATCAATTATTGCTTTACCATATCTTTATGAGACAAATTCTTCTATTAATTTAAATACCGTATTTTGTAAATAAAGATAAAGAATTGCACAAATTGTAATCAAATGATACACCCAAACGATAGCGGATCTAGAAGAAAAAACTCATGGGTATTCCAAACTTATTTGAACTTATGCGTATTATAATATTTACTCGGAGATATCTGAATACATAAAATAGAGAAGAAAAAAGAAGTTTGCACTGATTTTACATTTCACCGTGAAATGTTGAGGGGTATCCACCCTCCTCAACCCCAGATTGGCCCTGCAACAGACACAAGCAAACTATCTCCTACATGTGTAGTTTGAATTGCGGCACCTACGTCCACAATTGCCATCACCACTTTGGTGGGATGGTAAAGGCTTTGGCCTTTGGGTGAGAGGTCCAGGGTTCGATTCCTGGCATTGGCGGTATAATGTAAATAGTAGGAGGAAAGCTTGAACATTCAAACAAAAAAAAAAAAAAAAAACTACGTCCACAATTGCCATGTATGCTGGCATTACAACTTGCCTTGAGTGAGGTGGGGTTTACTTGCTTCCCACTCTATCCTGGAGGAGGTGAACCCAAATACTTTGGTAGAGGACGTGATTGTCTCCCATACGCACCTCGGAATTGCGGTGGCCTCCCATTTGGTTGGTTGGAGCCTGGAGGTGAAACATTAGTCTTCGGCGGCAGAGGTGGGGCCTTGAGGGAGTCATATGGTATCGAGCTATATGATACGTGTCTACTTACTCCGTCTGTTGTTTATATAAATAATAATTGGTGTGATGTCGATTTCATATTCATAAATTATGAAAATTTTTATGTATGCGTAAATTTATATCTACTTAATTACCGGATGATGAAGTGATACACAAGAGTGAAACCAAGATCAGACACAACCACACATCTTTTCTTCCCCATCTTACTATTTCAGCTTCAATTGCCCAAACGAGAGATTATAAGTTTATAACCGGTTTTTGGCAACAAGACTGCAAGCCATATATATATATATATATATATATATATATATATATAAAATTATATTTAATTAATTGATATTCAGATTTTAATTTATGACCCACCATGCATGTAGTCTTTGGCTCTTTGCATAATACTAATCAGCGACCACGATGTGTTGGAGTATCAAGTACTGGAGAGTGAAGACCGGATAATCATGTAGATTACTAGCTTTTTAAGAGCTAAGACGACATATATAATAAGCAAAACGTGGTCCTATAAAGAGGAAGATAATTTTATTTGTGTTATCTTATTTTACAACGCTTAATTCATGTGGTTAATAGTTTAAGAAAGAAAAATTGTTTTTAAACACAACTTTTGTGATTATTTTTTTTTTTTTTTTTTTTTTTTTAAATCGAAGTTTTATATAATTTACTATAAAACGATTACAATAAAGTGGCAGGCCAACGGGCAACAAGCTGCGCCGCAACCCCCTTTTGAATATTTAAAGAGTAATTGTATTTTCCCCTTTAAAAAACTGAGCCGAGCCATCTCGGTTTAAAACTAAGCCAAGCTTAGGTTGTTGAGAACCATCACCAACACTGGCTCGACTCAGTTTTTAAAAATATTAACGTAAATTCGTTAAATTTTTTTGCGTTTTTATTTTGTGTTAAAAGCATTTCACACACATAAAAAAATGCCACTTTACACAAAAACAAATCACATTATGTTTGTTAAATTACTAACCTTTTGCTTTCATTGATCACAAAACAATGCGAAGGCAACCATGTATATTCAGCTTCATACGAAGAAAGAGCCATGATAGCTTGCTTTTGCTTTTGTGAGCATCACGTAACAATTGTAAAGTTTTGTTAATTTATAGAATATTTTTGTTTGATCTGCTTTGAATTATATATATTTTTAGAGACATTTCACTTTTCACAAAGTTATGTAGCAAAAGATGACGGGCTTGCTACCGAAAACGGTTGAAAACGGACGGTAGAAACATACACAAAAAAGGTGCAAACTGGTCACTAAAAACAGGCGATTGTGACATTGAGACCGAGAATTTAGTCACTAAATCCATTCACAAAATAAAGCGTTTATAAACAAACACTATACATTGGGCTTTGATAATGATACAACCAACCCCATCTAAAGTAACTCTTATGACATATATATAGAATTAGCCTCATGTTCATGGAAAATTTCCACGTTCGGAGGTGTTACAGGCGAGATTGTCAGGCTTCAGACCCTACTGGCTATATGGTGGTGGCGGTGAACCAACAATATTCTCTGGTGGAGGAGGTGATCGCTTTCCATCTCGTAGCAGTAAAGCGGCATTCTTTTGTGGTAGAGGTGGTAGCTTACCATAAGCATGATGGTCTGTTAGTAATAGAATTATTGTCATGCAGTTTTCATATATCAATATCCATACAGTACTATCTTGGATTCTCTATAATATTGAAAATTTATATAAAACTAAAGTAGCGCGCCTCAGGTGTTTTGTTGTTAGTTCACTATAAAAAAGAAAAAAATAATAAAATAAATGTTTGCAAATAAGATAAATATATGCTATTCTTCTCATATCTGCTTACTCTGACCGGATGATGAGATGATTAAGAAGAAGGAAATCAAGACCAGAACAACCGCACGCCTATTCTTCTCCATCTTTCTACTTCAGCTCAAATTGCTGCAATGACAGAATATAATTAATACATTTTTAGGGAATTAACAAAAGTTGCAAGCCATATATATACACATGTACACATTATGAATTGATGTTTTGATTTTATTTGATTTAATTCTGATTTATGAAATCTGTGTTTGACTTCAATCCATGCATCATGTATTCTTTTAATAATATTAGGGCAACCATCGAGTCTTGAAGGATCAAGTAGTAGGCATGATGAATTTTATTTTTTTTATTTTATATTTTTAGTGCTTTTTATACATACTTGTTCACTAAGGGAGCATTCTTTTTAATCATAATTTGGGTTTTCTCACTTGGCACTTTTGTAGCGCATCCCTGTAATCAATCCAGTTTTGCGTAAAGCAGTGAGTTAAAATTTTAACAAAACATAAGTCGGCAATAAACGCGTGTAATCAAGCAAACTGCCATCTCTCACGCTTTGTGGTTGTTTATAAACATATGCGGCTCTATGGTTCACGCTTAAAAACTACCTATCATTTGACAAAGGATCGGATGTGAAACATCTTCGAGCTATAACCATTTTTTCGGTATTAAAAACAGCAAATATTAAACGGTTTTTTTTTTTTTTTATAATTTTGATGAAGCTGCAGGGGAAGAGAGCATCTTGGTGACTACGTTTTTCCTTAACTCAATCTCTATTTGTACTTTGTAGTGGCGAGATACGTATTTTCAGCCGTTTAAACTCACTCGAAATCTTCTAGAAGGAGCCGTCTACAACTATTATCTAATATTCTTTTATATAAATACGTGAGTCGTTGAATTAAAATTGTGGCCCCACCTCTTACACGTTAAGAGGGTGGCACCCAAAGGCCAAAGGGGCTCCCGGCCCTTGATGTCCTAAGAGTAATTATAGTTCAGCAAGCGAAAGATATTGCGGTGACTTGAGGTACGGGCTGTTATCCTACTACAACCAGCCTTAGAGAAGAATCTTGTGGATTAGAAAGTCAAACTGACATTTTGGGGAAAAAATTAACTTGATAATTTAGGGATTTGTAATCTACAAATGGGATTCTTTGGATCAACTTTGCAAACTGGGCCTACTTTTATCAACCAACCCCGTGGGAAATTTGAGTCTTGTACCCATTTGTTTGGGTTGGAAGTGCAAAAAAAACCGGAACAGTCTTTGTTCGACTTCAACCCATCATGCATTCTTTGAACAGTATAGAAGAAAAGGTGGAGTTAATTTCCTAACTTTTAAAATATGCGTGATTCCTTAAAAAGATTAACTTATTTTTTCTAATAACGCTTTTTTCAAGTCTACATGTGACGGGCTACCACTAAGCAACATACCCTATGATGGCTATGATATATAATAACTTTATTAGAATATTATACTGAAGAGGTAGGTCCCAGCAGAGCCCAGTTGGACCCGCAAGACTCACCTTGAAGAGGAACGTCTGCGCAGAAACCAACTGGATCCGCAGGACCAACCATGCTCAGAGACGTGACGTCCTTACGCGCAGTACGCAAGCTGTTCCCGCAGGAAATGCCTCCCAATGGTGAATGACTCCGCCTGTCCCCGCAGCCTCGGATACAAGCCATCAGGGAAGGCCACCCGCGCAGCAAGGCTACACGCACAAGGCACTTAGCTCTCAATCACTCAGTCACCTGAAGGAATGAGCAAAGCCGGGAACAATCCCGCACAAGGGCGGGAGGGGGAATACTCCCGCCCAAATAAGTCAGTCCGTACGATACAGGAAGATCTTCTGTACTGTACCTGACGAGGTATGGGAAAAAGATCTGACTAAAGATACGACAGCTTATCGACCACAGTATGGCGAGCAGCATGCTCCTGTACTGTGTCACTATTAGCCGCTGCCTACTCACCAACTACTGCCATACCACGTGCGTAGCCGGCAGTTGGTGGAAAAGGAATAGTACACAGCAGGCCTGGTCACTATCAGCTGCTGCCTACCCACCAACTACCAGCAGGGCACGTGCGTAGGCCACTGTTGGTGGAACAGGAACACTGTTGCAGCCGGCCACACCTCCTTGGAAACCTACCTTCGGCTATAAATACCACAAATGGTATGACCATCTCATCTCATCATATCTTATCTGATATCATCATATTATACCTGATATCTGCTCTAGCAATCTCTTAATATACACTTATATTTAAAGAGCAATCTAGTCTGATTCTCACGCCGGAGGGTGGTCACAAGGAGGAACCCCCCCCCCCCTTCTCAGTGACAAGCTCACGGTGTCTGTTTTGCAGGTTATCAGAAGAACCATCTTCTCAGGGTCCAACCCCTCGTGGGAAACATCTATCTAACCCCCAGGTTACCAGTAATCTGCCCGGGGTCCGGTTAGTGTTTCTTCATTGGCGCCATCCGTGCTCTCCAGTTTTTTCAAACTTCTAAGATGGTTAAAGAAACTCCGGTAACCACAACCCCAGCTACTGGGGGGAATACCGGCAACACAGTTTTTACAAACACTACCCCGGCTACCCAAGCCGGGGCAAGTGAAGTAAATTTTACGAACACTACCCCAGCTACCCAAGCTGGGGCAAGTGCAGTAAATAATCGCTCACTAGGATTCACTGATACCCAGTTTGAAAAACGAACAAGACTCCCCCGCCAAACACTCGATGAAGTTAAGGCATGGGCGGAGGCACGTCAGAGGGAATTCCAAGCTGAGTTGGACGAACGCTTGCGTTCCGTCCAACAGGCTGACGAATTCGAAGATTACTTGGATGACTCGGAGGAATCCGACTCCGACGCGAACCCTCGCCATAGGGCAAAAGGGAAGCGTAAGGAAACGGATTCCCAACCGAGAAGGCATTTTGGACAAGCCTTCAAACCAAAAAGCACAGGTGGAAGTCCACGAGACTTCTCTAAAACATTCAGACCAAACGTTGCAAATGCGGGAACGTTCAAATTTGCAAGGGACATTGCAGAAGCAATCGCCCCAAAAAGTGCCAAACAAATGTCCAGCATAGGCACATATGATGGTATATCCGACCCAGATGATCATTTGAATAGATTCATAGCGGGGGCAACCGTCAGTAGTTGGACGGAACCTACATGGTGTTACATGTTCCAAATGACACTGGTCGGGGCTGCTAGAGCGTGGTTCGATCGTCTACCGGTCAACCACATCTACGACTGGGCAGACTTCCAACAGAAGTTTAGCCAACACATCAGCCAGCAAAGAAAGTATACCGAGGAGCAATGGACAATCCTCAAGTGCATTCGAGAAAAAGATAAATCTTTGCTAGACTTCATCACTCGCTTCAACTCGAAGAAGCTAAGTCTGGGTAACATTAGCGAAGATCTTGTTCGCGCTGCCTTTATCCAGGGCGCGAACGACCCAGAGCTCATCCGCACCTTAACGGGTAAAGATGGTATGCCATCCACATGGGATGCCATCATGACAGCAGCAAAACGCTTTGCGGAAACAGAGAAGCAACTGGGTAGAGATCTCCCACAGAGCACAAACCTCTACACCCAGAAAACAAGGGAAGACAACGTCCTTACCGCCCGATTAAACAAAAAGCGAAAGCTAGGCATTTGGCAGTCAAGGGTAAACTTTGACACCTCATCCGGCTTGCAAAATCGGTTAGGCGGAAGGGATAACGTACAGCCAAATAAGAACTCCAGATGGACGCCGCTCACCAAAAGCGTCACCGAGATATTCGCCACCGAGGAGCTCCCATGGCCAAAGCATCAAATAATCCGACATCGTCACAATGCTGATCGGAGCAAATACTGTGACTTTCACAGGACAAAAGGCCACAACACCGAAGAATGCATAGACGTGAAGGACATGGTCGAAGCATTCGTCAGAGATGGGACGCTCGCGCACCTCGTGGCGCAATGAACGCTGAGCAGGCTAATGCGTGTAGAACCCCAGCTGGGGAAAACACGAATAAAATTCCAGCTTCAATGTGGAGACTACATGCTGCGTAAAGAACGAGATCCCGAACCAGGTGCGTATCGGCTCGATGGCACTCCCATCCCAACAACATGGAAGGGAGCACATTTACACAGTTTGCATGTAAATCAATTCCAAATTTGTAAAGAAAAGGCCAAGAGCCACTTCTAATGGAAACGATTCTCCTTAAAACATTGACGCTGATGATTTTACATTTTTATGAACTATCAACACGGATATGCCGGTTTTCACCGCATAATTACGTGAAAAGTCGTTACATGGGGAAGGCGGCAAAACCCGCATAAACCCAAAAAAAAACGACAAACCTTCACGCAGGTCAGTTGAAGGGGAAAAGTTCAGTCCCATTAAATGAAAGTGCCGGTCTATCCGCATGAATCATGAAAAAGGGAACTGAACACTAACCTATTGACAACCGCGCGTCGAACGGTTAATTTATTCAACACGGATATGCCGGTTTTCACCGCATAATTACGTGAAAAGTCGTTACATGGGGAAGGCGGCAAAACCCGCATAAACCCAAAAAACGACAAACCTTCACGCAGGTCAGTTGAAGGGGAAAAGTTCAGTCCCATTAAATGAAAGTGCCGGTCTATCCGCATGAATCATGAAAAAGGGAACTGAACACTAACCTATTGACAACCGCGCGTCGAACGGTTAATTTATTCAACACGGATATGCCGGTTTTCACCGCATAAATATGTGGAAAGTCGTTGCGTGGGGAAGGCGGCAAAACCCGCATAAACCCAAAAAACGACAAACCTACACGCAGGTCAGATAAAGGTAAAGTTTAGCCATCCTACTAAGTGCAAGTGACGGTCCTACCCGCACAATCACGAAAGAGGAAGCAAAACTTCACACCTATTATCTACCACGTTCAAAGGTTAACTTATCCTCAGAAATGATGAGGAAAACCTACACGCAGGTCAGATATGGGTAAAGTTTAGCCATCCTACTAAGTGCAAGTGACGGTCCTACCCGCACAATCACGAAAGAGGAAGCAAAACTTCACACCTATTATCTACCACGTTCAAAGGTTAACTTATCCTCAGAAAGGATGAGGAAAACCTACACGCAGGTCAGATATGGGTAAAGTTTAGCCATCCTACTAACTGCAAGTGACGGTCCTACCCGCACAATCACGAAAGAGGAAGCAAAACTTCACACCTATTATCTACCACGTTCAAAGGTTAACTTATCCTCAAGATGAGGAAAACCTACATGCAGGTCAGATGGTAAAGTTTAGCCATCCTACTACGTGCAAGTGACGGTCCTACCCGCACAATCACGGAAGAGGAAGCAAAACTTCACACCTATCTACCACGTTCAAAGGTTAACTTATTCTAAACACTTGGAAAATTGCTAATTTAAACTAAAGTATGCAAGTCATATAACGTTTATAAAGCAAGGAATCCAATAAAAGAAGCGGTCTTACCCGCACAAAGATTTATATTTTATAAATATTCATTACAAGAATGGCCGGGTAACTACCGGCCTACAAGAAAATAAATCTATACAAGCTAAATCTATCCTAGCAGTGGGAAGGGATCTTCAGGATCAGGCTTCAGGGCCACTTCCACTTGGACCAGCACCATCAGTAGATCGTGGCAGTTCAAGGAAAGCTTTAAGGATAGCTAACCCATCATCAGCAGCAGCAACTTGATTCACCTTCTCCACCACCGGATGCGGGAAGGCGGCGTACTGATTCACTGCTTGGTCGTAAACAGCTTCAGTATCAACATTGTACAAAGGGAAGTTGGAAGGCGGGATGCCTTTCTCAACGAACCCTAGACCAAGCAGGAAGCCGACCTTTTCCCCATCCTCGTGAGAAGCGTTGAGGGCTGCGCTCATAGCATCATCGTAAGAGGTCTCAGCAAAGACCCGATGCACAACCTACAAAAGAAAATATACAAGTGTCAAAACCTTTTCTATTTACAAAGAAAAGCGTAAAGACAAGAAAAGCTTACCTGAGACAACGCTACTCGAAGAAGCCATTCCTTGGCAACCAGGGCTTCTTGGAGGGCAGCTTGAGCTTCGTTACGGGCGCGATCGGCTTCACTCTTGTTGAGGTTGGCAATCAACACTTCTTTAGCCGCAGCCTCTTCGACGCCCTTCAGCTTACGCTCCGCATGGTCAAGCACCCCCCTCTGGTCCAGGATTTCTTGGAGCTTTTTGGCGTCTTCCATCGCCAAGGCATCATGAGCCTGCTGGAGAGCCTCTAATTTGGCTTTAAGTTCTTCATTCTCCACGCGAAGAGGCTCAGCAACAGCTTCAGCCTTGGTGGCCCTCTCGGTTGCGTTCCTGGCAGTTTCCTTAGCCAGCCGAAGCTGTTCATTAACAGCTTGGGCAGCCTTGGAACGGGCCTCAAGTCGAGCCTGAACTTCAACCTCGAGGGCCTTGAAGGCCTTCTCCTTTTCCGCAGCCAATGCGGAAAGCCTTTGGTTCTCCTCCCGGACAGCCCGCGCCTGAGCCACTTCTTTAACGCGAGCTGCTTTCAACTTGTCGTTTTCATGACAAAGCAGCTCGACGCGCGGCTGCATCCGGGCCAGGAGAACCCGAAGCTCATTGCTTAGCCTACCCTCCTGGTAGCTAGCCATGGCTTCCCCCAACGCACCACTGGGAGCAGCGTGACGAGCCCATTCCACGCACTCCACAGGGGTGCGAAGGGTTGTTCCTCGGTGAATGTTCCATCGTGGAACATACACTTCATTGGAATCCGACACTGCAAAAAGCATAAAGCAGTTAGGAAAAGATGATAAGAAAAAATAAAAATGAAAAGGGCCAAAAGAACCCTACGCACCTGTAGGGTCAATAACAGGCCGATAGCCGCCGAACCCATCACCTGAACCCAAGGGAAATCCATCCAAGAGGTCAGGCAGATGGGAAGGTGGCAGAGATTGGCGAGAAGCCCCATGCGTACCTGATGGATCGGCCGTCGTTGCCGATGACGGGGGCATGGTAGCAGCCGCCGCGGTCGCCGCCGCGGAATCCGCGGCAATAGTAACCGCCGGCTCGGTGAAGGATGCTGTAAAAATCGCACTCACAGCCGGCGGTGACGTCATCACAGCTGGAACAGTCGGCTCAAAGGAGTGAGCAACTGGACCAGCGGAAGCAGGCGCAGGCGCCTGGGTCGTCGCCTCAGGTAGGCTGACCAAGCCTACCGTCATTGGCGGAGAAGTACTACTCTGCACTCCACCCTGGAATGCGTCAACATCCACGCCTGCGTAAAGAAGAAAAGTGTTAAATGATATTAAGCTATGAAGATAAAAGCTAAAGGAAAGTTGTACTTACGGGTTTTCTTGAGCCTGAAAGTACGGACGGGCGGGGATGAACCCGATGGAGCCGGCCTCTTCACGCCGGTCACCGTTGTCATCCTGGGCTCTTCGGTGACAGTTGTCACAGCCTCCGGAATGGTGATCTTATCACCACCGAGATTCCCCGCCACCTCTTCGCTCTCGGTCTCCGAGTCAGACCGAGGCGCTGGATCGGCAGTGGAGGCCACCTTCTCCTTCCCCTTCCCGCCGGCAGCCTTCTTCTTCCGCACCAACGGAGGACCATCTGCGGATTCCTCATCAGAACATACGATTAAAGGAATTCCAGCAGAGGTTTCAACATTGAGGGGTCGAGGGTCGAATAGCGCCTTACCTGGCCGACGGGCGCTAAGGATCTCATGGCCTAGCGGATAGACCTCCACGAACCGATCCGCCGTTTGTTCTAGGATGGGCAACTCGTTCTCGTCTAGAGCGCGAGTACCCATCCGAGCGGGACCGTCAGCCTCCCGCGGGTTTAGGAGCGACTGCAAGTCGTTCCCCTCTGAAATAAACAGGAAAAAAGTTAGAAGAAATTCTAAATCAACAAAAAGAAAGAAAGCATACCGTAAGGAACAGAGTTCGAACCGTATTCGAGGACGATTGGGATCTTATGCGCATCCGCAGCCTTCCACACCCGGCTCATCCCCAGCATCACCATCCCGGACTCCGCAAACCGGTAAACCGGAGATTGGACCCGAGATATCTTCGCAAACCATTCCGCCTCCTGGTAGTTGGAGGCGTGAAGGCCGGGAAGTGCTTGCCCGTTCTTGAATTTCATGGCAATGGGGATGGCGCGAGCGGATATGAAGAAGAACTCCCGCTTCCACGAGCGAAGACTGCGCTCGGTCGCGCAGATCTTTAAACCCTTAATCCGGGTTGTCAACGTGTACCACCCCTGGATGCACCTCCAAGTATAGAAGGTCATCAGGCGGTCGACATAGGGCTCGATGCCCAAAATCCGGCACACCCACTCGAAGTGGCGAATCTTGGCGATCGCCATGGGGTGCAACTCGGTCAAATGAACACCGTGCCTCTCAAGGACACGGTAAACAAACTTTGTCAATGGGAACCTAAGATTCCCATACACAAAGAATGCAGCATATACCCCGATCTTGCCTCTGGGGGCATCGTACACCGTCTGGTGGGGTTCAGGAAACTCAGGCTCGAGAGACTCGAGCATGAACTTCCTGACGACGTACCGATACAGATCGCCAGGCAGAGCACACTGGCACTCGCCAGCAAGTACTCTTGTCATCGACTGCGGATTCGAGATCACGAGACATCTTGTAAAAAAAAGAAGAAAATGATTTCGGGAGAATGCTTGCCTGAAAAGGTGAGTATTCGCCGGAAATCGCAAAGAAGATGAAGAGAAGAGTGAAAGTGTGGATTACAAAGAACCCTCTCCCCCTTTATATACTAATCGCAATTAATGCGATGAAATTAAGGCGGAAGAGAGAGAAAACGAAGGTGCAATGAAACTATGACACGTGGCAAAAAGCAAGCTGGCAACAGCTGTTGACAGGACGCATACCATTAATTTCGCGGCCACGCGCCCGAAAAATCGCGCCCACGCGCCTGAAAAAGCGTCTGGAATGACCATGTACTGTCACGTCACCATAACTTCCTGCACGATCTGACACAGTCAGAAGAAACCGTCGCACCACGTTTCAGAGGTTTGGACTGTTCTTATCCTTCCACCAACTCTTCGAATTTCAAAATTCAAAATTCAAAAAGATTAAAAAGTAAGCGGGAAAATACCCCTTACCTTGGCAAACAAGTAACCGTAAGACGGATGCGGGTACAGTGTTAAGGCAAAACCCTTCACATACCTAGCACCCGCAGGGAATTGAAGCCAAGAAAACCTTGGCAAACAAGTAACCGTAAGACGGATGCGGGTACAGTGTTAAGGCAAAACCCTTCACATACCTAGCACCCGCAGGGAATTGAAGCCAAGAAAACCTTGGCGAACAAGTAACCGTAAGACGGATGCGGGTACAGTGTTAAGGCAAAACCCTTCACATACCTAGCACCCGCAGGGAATTGAAGCCAAGTATACCTCGGCAACCAAGTAACTATAAGACGGGTGAGGGTACAGTGTAAAGGCAAAACCCTTCACATACCTAACACCCGCAGGGAATTGACGCCAGGAATACCTTGGAAGTAAAGTAACCGTAAGACGAGCGCGGGTACAGTGTTAAGGCAAAACCCTTCACATACCTAGCGCTCCGCTGGGAATTGAAACCAAGAAGGATCTTCTGGGCAATGCTTGCGGAAACGGAAATAACATCCCCGCATAGCGGGAACGTCGAGAACTACGTTGTTTGAAGCTCCAGGATGGAATTGGTGGTTTTAACATAATTGATCACTATGTTCAAAACTACCAAAACCTCATGGAGAATCCACACAAGTGGGACTCAACGCTCCTGACTTGCGAGGAGGTTACAGACCTACCCGCATCATACCCAAAGACCAAGCAGGAAACTCGGGAATTTCTGCAAGTGACAAGGACTTCCGCGGGAAGAATCCCCATGGAAAACCTTAAAAAACCCTTTTCAAAAACCCTTTGCTTAAGTCCAAAAGTTCACCTCACTTTATTAAACACTCATGAGAAGAACATTGGACTGGGGGGACTTGAAGAGGTAGGTCCCAGCAGAGCCCAGTTGGACCCGCAAGACTCACCTTGAAGAGGAACGTCTGCGCAGAAACCAACTGGATCCGCAGGACCAACCATGCTCAGAGACGTGACGTCCTTACGCGCAGTACGCAAGCTGTTCCCGCAGGAAATGCCTCCCAATGGTGAAGGACTCCGCCTGTCCCCGCAGCCTCGGATACAAGCCATCAGGGAAGGCCACCCGCGCAGCAAGGCTACACGCACAAGGCACTTAGCTCTCAATCACTCAGTGTCACCTGAAGGAATGAGCAAAGCCGGGAACAATCCCGCACAAGGGCGGGAGGGGGAATACTCCCGCCCAAATAAGCCAGTCCGTACGATACAGGAAGATCTTCTGTACTGTACCTGACGAGGTATGGGAAAAAGATCTGACTAAAGATACGACAGCTTATCGACCACAGTATGGCGAGCAGCATGCTCCTGTACTGTGTCACTATTAGCCGCTGCCTACTCACCAACTACTGCCATACCACGTGCGTAGCCGGCAGTTGGTGGAAAAGGAATAGTACACAGCAGGCCTGGTCACTATCAGCCGCTGCCTACCCACCAACTACCAGCAGGGCACGTGCGTAGGCCACTGTTGGTGGAACAGGAACACTGTTGCAGCCGGCCACACCTCCTTGGAAACCTACCTTCGGCTATAAATACCACAAATGGTATGACCATCTCATCTCATCATATCTTATCTGATATCATCATATTATACATGATATCTGCTCTAGCAATCTCTTAATATACACTTATATTTAAAGAGCAATCTAGTCTGATTCTCACGCCGGAGGGTGGTCACAAGGAGGAACCCCCCCCTTCTCAGTGACAAGCTCACGGTGTCTGTTTTGCAGGTTATCAGAAGAACCATCTTCTCAGGGTCCAACCCCTCGTGGGAAACATCTATCTAACCCCCAGGTTACCAGTAATCTGCCCGGGGTCCGGTTAGTGTTTCTTCATATACGATTTAGAATAATAAGATATGTATTTAATAATTAACTAAGTTACAAAACTCGTCGCGTTGCGGCGGCGTGAATTTAGTTGATATCGGTTAAGTTCATTACAACACTAACATTAAACCATAAAAGGCTATGATTAAATTCCGCAACTTAATCTCTCACTGATCCAATAAAAGTGCAGGTGTTACACCAAAGGTGCATCTAGAACCAATACATATGAAATCTTTGTGTAATTGATATACTTGTGCATTAAATTCATGTTGAATTAGTTGGAAAATAAGCCCTTTTAACCAGGAAAACTCCAAAATAGGCATGCGGACTCTAGAAAACTTCAAAACAGACAAAGAGCCTGTTTTTCATCGTCTAGGCAGCAATGATGCCAGCTAGACCTGATTTTTTTATATTACATAACAACTAACTTGGTATAGTGGGAAATGAGCATATAACTCCCATATAAATGTTGTGGTTTTAGTCTCATTCGATACATGTTTAAACTTATTTTTATACAAAAGCTTTTACACAACCCAAATCATAACCAAGTAAGCTCATTTAAAAATTAAACTGTTTAAACCAAACAAAATACTTCTTTTACTTAAGACCCAAGATATTTTTCGCCTTCGACTCAAAATATTTTAACAATTCTCGGAGATAGCCCTGATGGCTGATCACTCCGCTAGCTCGATTTTTCTTTTTTACTAAATTCATTTAAGCCCATTTGTATAAAAAAAATTTGCATAACCCAAATCCTAATCAATATGCCAATTTAAAATTTTAATTGTTCAAGTCTAGTAACAAAACTTTTTTTATTAAAGGTTCAAATTTTTTTTCACGCATTCAGCACAAATATTTTTAACGATTCTCGAAGATAGCCATGAACGCATGTTTTATGGTGGTGCCATGTTATTAATAAGCTTCAACGTTAACTGTTGTGGATCCTGAAATAGGTACGTGTCACTTTCTCATATGATGTGCTTAGTTTTGAAATCTTGAACTTAAACGACTATTTTTGAGTTTTCAATTGTAAAATTACCTACTTCAGATTTTTTTCCCTTGAACCAATCATAGATAAGTCATAAGTATATAATCTATCTTGGTTGAATCTAATTGTAAACTATTATTCAAGAAGCATGTCTATGAATTGCAGGATATATGATAACGATACAACCAATTCATTAACCCAACTAATTAATTACTAACTCCTACGACATTCATAGAATGTTTTGCACCTTCTTCTACAATTGCCACTTATGCTGGCGTTACAGGCAGAGTTATGCTGCAGACCTTTATATATGATGTGGCCTATTTGCTGGCTACGCTGTGGTGGTGTAGGCGGTGATCCAATATTCTTTGGTGGACGAGGTGATTCCTTCCCAGATGCACCACGATAGTTTGGTGGACTAGGTAAAGCTCCGTCTGTTTCAAAGAGAATATTGATATATTAGTTATTGAAGCATCTACGTCCAACTTGCGGTGCGCGCATATAACATATATATGTGTGGGCCCTCGGGTGGGTAAAAGTGAAATTGCACTAATTTTGACGTTATTTTACTGATTTTGTGAGAATAACGTTAAAACTGGCGGAAGGTTAATCAGGCATCATCATGTGGTGGGTTGATGGTCGAAAGACACTGGTACATGCACTAATCAGCCCGATGTCTCAATGGTTGAGTGTTATGTGCCTTATGCCCAAGGCTTGATGCAAAACTACTATCGAGCCGTGGGTCTCACTGGAAGCAGTCTTTCTATTTCTACGGGGTAGAGGTAAAGTTGTCTACATCTTACCCACCTCAGACCCTACCATAGCTTTGCTATTTGTGGGATTTACGGAGTATGTTGATAATGATGACGATAGTTTTATTGAAGTATATATGTATGTGTGTATATATATTTATTGTATGTAAGTGTTAATTTAATTATATCAACTTACTGGTTAATGAGATGATTAAGAAGAAGGAAATCAAGATGAGGACAACACCGTATCTTTTCTTCTCCATCTTTCTATTTTAGCTCCAAATGCCTGCAATTGACAGAATATTATTAATATTTTTTCGGCAATTAACAAGGATGCAAACCATGTATATATAGTGAAGAGGTAGGTCCCAGCAGAGCCCAGTTGGACCCGCAAGACTTACCTTGAAGAGGGACGTCTGCGCGAAGACCAACTGGTTCCGCAGGACCCACCATGCTTAGAGAGATGAAGACCTTACGCGCAGTACGCCAGCTGTTCCCGCAGGAAAAGCCTCCCAATGGTGAAGTACCCCGCCTGTTCCCGCAGCTGCGGATACAAGCCATCAGGGAAGGCTACCCGCACTAATAGTAAGGCTACATGCACAAGGCACTAACTCTTAATAATTCAGTAATGTCATCTGAAGAAGGAATGAGTAAGGCGGGAATACTCCCGCCTAAATGAGCCAGTCCGTACGCTTCTGGAAGATCTTTTGTACTATACCTGCCAGGGTATGGACAAAATAGACAAGATCTGACCAAAGCAGCCCATGAACCAATCACAGGGTGACAGCTCACCGACAACAGTACGAGGAGGAGCACGCTCTAGTACAAAATGTCACTATCAGCCGCTGCCTACCCACCAACTCCCATCGTGGCACGTACACAGCCCATGGTTGGTGAAAAAGGAATAGTACACAGCCGGCCATGTCACCATCAGCCGCTGCCTACTCACCAACTCCCATCGTGGCATGTGCGTAGCCTGTAGTTGGTGAAAAAGGAATATTATACAGCTGGCCGTACCTGCTTGGAAACCTACCTTCGGCTATAAATACTCCAACACCTTGGAACGGTATCATTATCTTATATCATCATATATCATCTGATATTATCTTATCTAGCTATTTCTCTTAATATACACTTATATTCAGAGCAATCTAGTCTGATTCTCACGCCGGAGGGTGGTCACAAGGAGGTCCCCCCCTTCTCAGTGACGAGCTCACAGTGTCTGTTTTGCAGGTCATCAGAAGAATAACCATCTTTGCCGGACCTAACCCTCGTGGGAAACATCTACTTAACCCTAAGATTATCCGTAATCTGCCGGGGTCACTTAGTGTTTCTTCATATAGATACACATCTTGAATTGATGTTCCGATTATATATTTATTTAATTATGATTTATGAAGTCTTTGTTCGACGTCAGCCGGCCCATCTTTGAATAATTAATATTAACAGGCGACTACCGAGTCTTAGTGTATGAACTATAAAGTACTGGTCACGGGAGAAGACTAAATAAATGTATACAAACTGCCAAACTTGGAGTTCTTTTATGATGGTGACAATAAGAAACAAAGTAAAAATAAAAAATAAATATTTTTTTTTTGTTAAAATTTATTGGATTACATCGAAACAGAAGACAAGCGGGCAACAAGCTGCGCCGCTACCCCTTATTGGATTAAAACTTTTTGTAAAATAAAATAAACTCAAAACGTAGAATTTTATTTGGTATTAAGTTGTAAAATTTTATATTTTAACTAGTCGTACTAGAATATTTATAGTATCAAAATCATAATATAAGAAGTTTAAGATGGTATATAAACCCTTATTACCCTTAAATAATCAAATAATCATATAACTTGTTATGGGTCAAGTTATTCAACAAGGAGGGACAAAATGAGAAGGATTTGTAGCCACACAAAAAAAAACCTTTTAAAAAATTAATAAAAAAATCATAACTCAAAAAATTAATAAAAAACAAAAAAGGTAAAAACAAAAAAATGTTTCCACCGTCTTTCTCATTCTAAAAACAAAAACAAAAAAAACACAATGTTGAGTGAAAAACATCATTATGTCTTTGTTTATCATTGTATTTTGTGTTATTTTCGCCATTGATTGTATCTCTTTTCATTGACATTGTGTCTTTTTTTCTTGATATTGTGTTATATTATTCAACATTGCATTATATTTTGTTTCGGCATTGTTTTATATTTTGCAATCTATTGTGTCTTTTTTATTTATAATTATGTCTTTTGTTCATTTTCGTCATTGTGTCTTTGATTTCTGCGTCGTTTTTTCGTCAGTTTTTTTTCTTTAAACGGGAATGATGGGGGAAATATTTTAGTTTTTTTATTTTTTTCGTTTTTTATTTATATTTTGAGTTATGATTTTTTTATTAATTTCTTTGAATTTATTTTTAAGGGGTTTTTTGTATGGTCACAAATCATTCTCACACTTCTCATTTTTGTTTCCCTTTGTATTTTAACTTTACCCAATTGGTTATATGTTTTATAAAAAGTATACTCAATTTGTTAATCGATCTCTTACCTCATTTGTCACATTTATATATGCTTTAATCTAAACAAGTATTTCTACTCGTGTGTTGTGACATAATGATCAATTAAATGCATTGCATGTTCGAAAGCCATCACGCATTGCGATGGAAGCGCGGCGGGTAGTTGGTCGATATCGTTTCAATTCATTATGGTAAAATATTTATAAAAGAAGTTTATCACCAAAGTGAAGGTCAAAAAGAAAGATGTGAAACTAAAGTTGAAGGGCAAAAGTATATATGTGAAACATTTATGGCAAAAGGTCAAGGAACCAAAGTTTGTAAATCAAATTGAGGGGAAAAGATAAATACTTAAAACTTATGTGACAAAACTTTAAAGAACTAAACTTTTAAAGTTGGCTTTGAATAGGCCTGTAAACGAACCGAAAGTTCGGTGAACTATTTATGAACCGTTTGGTGGGAAGTTCGATTATGTTCGTGTAAGTC
Source organism: Bidens hawaiensis (assembly GCF_021521415.1). NCBI lineage: Eukaryota > Viridiplantae > Streptophyta > Magnoliopsida > Asterales > Asteraceae > Bidens > Bidens hawaiensis. The sequence goes on from NW_027495981.1 coordinate 88,550, forward strand.
CTTGGATGAGCACGGAAAGGATCTAGACCTTATGATTACGACGATACATGATGTTTAGGTATATGATTAAAGTTGATATATATTATGATCGATATGAATGATATGAGAGAATGAACTGGCAGAGTAACGAGAGAGGATTAATAAACAAACTGGAAACTTACATTAATGAATAATTTACAGACTATATATAGGGGATGACCACATTCGTTAACTTAACAGTTAACGAATGTGTCATTCGTTACATTAAACCATACGAATGAACTCTTCATTCGTTAATACATTTAACATATAACGAATAGCCCTCATTCGTTATCTCATTCGTTAATCTGGGTTAACGAATGAGCTTATAGATTAGACGAATGTGTTACATTCGTTACGGGGTAACGAATGTAACATTACATTAGAGCGAATGGCCCATTTAGCCATATTTACATTAAGATCCTTATACTTTAAACTAATTACATTAATGCCCTGATAAAGACTGAGACGTACAAAACGTGTATCAACAGTTCGTTTATTTAATAAACGAACGAACATGAACAAAAAATTTGTGTTCGTTTAATTAAATGAACGAACATGAACACATGTTCCGTTCGTTTACTTATGTTCATGAACGCTCATTTATGTCTGTTTATTTATGTTCATTTATGTATTAATAGAAAATAATTAAATATTATCTGGATAGGTCATATGCTTAAAGGTTTTATATTTGTTAATTTGTGTTCATTTAAGCGGTTTCATTTAAGTTCGTTTATATATGTGTTCATTTACATTTTTTCATACATGTTTATTTATCTTTGTTCAGTTATGCTCGTTTAAATTTTAAACAAAAGAACACAAATGTCCATTTTTAAATAAATGAACATGAACATAAATATTTGTTCGATTAAGTGTCCGTGTTTTTTTAAAGTTAAATGAACGAACATGAACATGCCATTGTTCGTGTTCATCGATTCATTTACAGGCTTTCATTATTCATATTGATGAATACATCGGTCTCAATCTCTAAGCTCTGTCGATTTTATTTGTGTTCATTTGTGTTCGTTAACCGTTCGTGAACATATTAATTTCCTTAATGAACGAACACGAACATAAAATCTCGTTCCGTAGCCGTTCGCGAACAGATTATTTTCTTAACGAACGAACATGAACAAGGCTTTGTTCGTGTTCGTTCGATTCGTTTACATCCCCAGCTTTGAATTAGCATATGCCATATTGCATGTTTGCGATCCATTTCCATGGGAATTTGTTTGTATTTGTTAATTAAAAGATTATATCTATAGTAAAAAAGATGAAACTTCAATTAAATAAAAATATATATATATTTTTCCCTCTTAAATAGACGCTATTATTTTTTCTTTAAATCTTTTTAACAAGGTTTGAAGTTTTTGCTACTTTTCCTAAATCATATACATTAGTTAGCATCAAAAGTAATTCCTATAGCATTTATTCAATCACTCAGTTTCTTATATCTTTAATTGATATTGGTACTGTTATTGACATTGACACTAATGCACTAACATTGTTAATGAAATTGTTTGCTAAATATCAAACTGTGTTACGTAATGAAAATGTCATCAAAGCCAAAAAGCCATTCATTGTAAGTGCCCCCTTGAATCTGTTAACTGAAACTTATATTGAATATTGTTCACTGAAACTGTTTACAAAATCCGTTTAAAACAATCACTTAAGTTGATACGTACTAGGCATTAAATGATTCGTACATTTCCTTTCATGCATGTCAGGTTACACAAGACTGTCGTTGAGGACGTCGTGGAAAAGCGTTAAGAGATCAAATTTATATAATGTAACAAACTGAACACTTATGAAATGGTATTTGATGCCTAATCTTAGACACCACCAATGTGTACGTTTTGGATGCATTGCTTGCAGATTAGAGGAGAACTACACAATTAAGCGTACTTCGCTGGAAAATGTTGCTTAATTGTACCCTTTTTAACCAATCATAGATGAGCTGGTACATAATTAACCAAGTTGTAATCTAATAGTAAATCATATATAATATATTATTTGAAAAGCATGCATGTTTATAAATGTTGAGATGTATACGTGGAAACAAAGACGATAGATTGCACAATATATGAATAGTAATCAATACAACCGACCCCATGCACCTTATAAACTAATTCGAGCTACACGATGTGTCGTTAAGCTTACACCTCCTTTTACGAACTTCGTATCTTCCTTGACAAATGGAGCCACAAGCGGGCGCGCTTTTCTGCAGAGCTCTATAAGTGGGGCTGCCCGTCCGTCGTGGTGACCCAGGTGGTGACAGTGAACCTTGATACTTTGGTGGCCTAGGTGAAAACGGCAGAGCTCTATAAGGGATGAGGCTGCCCGTCCGTCGTGGTGACCTAGGTGGTGACAACGAACCTTGTTACTTTGGTGCCATAGGTGATACTGGCCGAGTTACTCCTGTGCAATTTGGAGGTCTGTCTGTTTGAAAGATAGTGTGATTCATATTTCATATTCATAACTAATAAGAGCATTCTCAATCCGTTTCCTAAAATTATTTGAGGGGGATTTGTAAATTATATTGTATAGTTATGAGTGGTTGTGAGTAGAGGAGAGAGAAAATTTATATAAGAAAGTTAAATTTAAGGTTTCACTGTAAATACTGTATAATTTTTTAATATTTTTATAAAGTAGTTGTGAGTGAAAGAGAGAGAAAATATAATGATAAAGGAATAAAAAATATTATTTCATTAAACAGAAGAGAGAAAATATAGTGTTTTTTAGTATAATTACATGATATATATGGATATAGGGTAGGGAACGGGCTGAGAATGCTCTAAATGAAACAAATTAATATTCTATGTATGAAACTATGAATATGAATATAAATGTATAAACTCACCTAATAATGAGATGATTATAAAGAAAGAAACCAAGATCAGAATAACCACTGATACGACCCATAACGCAAACCCAACATTGGTTCTAGCCCAATCCTCATCGAACCGGCCCAAGAGAGACATCAGAGTACCAGCCCGTTTGTTGGATTAGTTCGTGGCAGCCAAGGAACTGAGTCAGCAACTACCTTGCATTAATTTAGGAAGTAATACCATGTTTACATGATTCAGCATGCATGTAGGTAGTGGTAGCAGTTAGTCACGTTTCTCGATTTCAAGCTAGAAAGATAAAGTGCATCCTAGGAAATTCTACTATTTAAAGCATTGTGATTTCCTTTTTGAGATAGGAGAAAAATTGTTCCAAAACAAAACTTCCTGTGTCCTTGATCTTAATTCTTGGAGAATTATCCACTCTACGGGTAGCTAACAACCACACACTTCACCTTCTTCATCTTTCTATTTCAAGTCCAACGTACAGCTGCTAAAGGAGAGAATTAATTAACCAATTAATATTTTAAATCTATGAAGGCTGCAAGCCATACATATATACATACACATATAAATTATTAATTGTTGTTAATCTAATTTTAAATCTATGCATTCTTTGGCTCTTTGCATAATATTTGTATCAAGTAATGGGCACGGGAGAAGACCGGGCCAATAGCTACTACATGAAGTTGCATGTCATTGACTTGAGCAAAAATTGGTCCTTTTAAACAAGTTGTTTTAAGTTTTTGTTATATATATATATATATATATATATAGGGTTAGGTTAAAATAAAAACCCATTTGAGTTGTGAAAATTCGAGAAACTCATTCTCAACCACATGTTTTTAATTAAAAATTAAATCTTGTGGTCCACAATTAAAGTTAATAAAAAATGTTAACATAAATATAACTTTTTCTCTCTCCTAAAAACATACAAAAAAGTTAGTAAAAAAATGTTAAAAAATAGCAAAACAATTTTTTTAATGTTTCGATGTTTTGTATTAAATGTTACAATATATATTACATGTAACAAAAAAAAAACGATGTTACATAGGGTTTTCGCGGGTTTTCACAACTCAAGTGTGTTTTCATTCTATACTTTGCCTATATATATATATATATATATATATATATATATATATATATATATATATATATATATATATCGGGGATGGATCATGCGAGAAGTTAAGTTATAGCGAGAAATGCGAGAAATCAATACGAACCATTGATTAACATTAGCTATGTGTAATCAATGGATTAGATTGGTTAAGGTAAACTAGTAATTATTAAGATATTAATTTACCAAAAATGTAATAAATAAGGGTAATTAAGTCTTTGATTTGTAGAGTGTTTAGTGTGAAACTTAAGTAATTAATAACATTTATTTGTTGTTATTATTACTAACTTTTAAAAGTTACATATAATTTATTTAATTGTTATTTTTTAATTGATATTATCAATCAAACTAATGTTAAACAAATCTTATTTTAATCTAATACAACAATATCTTCAATTATATTTATTCAAATGCGTCAAATATCATGTATTGCCTACACATATTAGTATATTGTGTAGGTGGAGTCAAGAATGCGTACATGAAAATTTTACAATTGTTGGCTATCAATATGATACGTTATTTATTATATGTAGTTTAATGTGAAAAATAAAAAAATTGTTTATTTTTTACTGTGTGGGATTTATATATGTATTGTGTATGTGGTATCACGAATGTGCATGTGAAAATTTACAAGTGTAAATTATTAGCATTATCCGTTATTTATTATATGTAGTTAAATGTAATAAAGAAACAGTTATTTTGTATTGTGTAGGTTCATATATGTATCATGTAAGTGGTAATTCGGATTTTGTATTCGCAACTTTTATCGTGTATATGTTCATTTATGTACTGTGTAGGTTCATATATATACTGTGTAAGTGGTATTTTGAATTGTCCGTGTACTTTTTATCATATGTAGATTCATATATGTACTCTGTAGGTCAATAGGGGTCTCGTGTGTGTGGTATTTTGAACTATGTATGTGTAAGTTTATCATGTGTAGGTTCATATCTGTACTGTGTAGGAGGTATTTCGAATTGTGTACCCGTAGTTTTTATTATGTGTAGGTTCATTTATGTACTGCGTAGGTAGTATTTCAAAGTGTCTATATGTAATTTAGATAAAAATCTTGAAATTAAAAATAAAATAAAACAGATGTATATTTGTTTGTTGATAAGTTGGATATGTATTTTATTTATTTTAAAATTTTTAATTGAGTAAAATCCTACAAATATTTAAGAAAAATAAAAATAAATTTTTATTTGAAACCTCATGCAACATTTATTAGTTACCATATTCATAAATTAATAGAGATTACAACTATACCCTTCTAAACAAATTAAAATATAAAATTAAAAGAAAAATTGTGATTGGTTATAATGACTTCTCGCACTTCTCTTCATAAAAACACTTTTGAAAAGAACCAAATCCTATATATATATATATAGGGTAAGGTTAAAATAAAAACCCACTTGAGTTGTGAAAACTCTAGAAACCAACTCCCAATCACATGTTTTTAATTAAAGTTTAAATCTTCTGTTCCACAATTAAAGTGAATAAAAAATATAAATATAAATATAACTTTTTCTCTCTCCTAAAAACATATATAAAAATTAGTAAAAAAAGTTAAAAAATAGCAAAACAATTTTGTTTTTTAGTTTTCGATGTTTTGTATTAAATGTTACAACATATATTACTTATGTAAAAAAAACAAAAAGAAAACAATGTTACATGGTGTTTTCACGGGTTTTCACAACTCAAATGGGTTTTTTATTATATACTTCCCCTATATATATATATAAAATTGTAAAATATATTATTTAAGGTTTACTAATAATATTTGTATTGTAGTAAAAAATATAATTTAATAAAAAAAATTGGCCCTTTAAACAAGGGGTTTTTTTCAATAGCAATATATAAAGCTTGGTTTTACAACAATAGATGATATTTTAAAAGTATAGAGGGTTAATAAAGATGATCGATTATTCGATACTCTAATTAGTACTTTGTCGAAAGACCAAAAGAATGATTCCTTCCACCCTTAACGATCTTCAATCTCATTCTGTAGTGCGTAATGCTTCAAAGATATTCATTTGTTGAATCGTACAAACCATGAATAAGGTGTTAATATATGAGTACCAAGTAAGATCAAAAGAATAATGATGAGATTATATAAACACATTGACGGACATAAAAAGAAATGAACGGGTTAATAACTATAAGGTCCCTTGTTCGATTCTATTTCTCTTCGTGACCATTTTTTGTAACTTTTTTTACATGTTTAAATGGGACATTATTGCGATTTGTTTTATAAAACTTTGAAACATCACATGTGCACTAACCGCAACTCCACCTCACGCACGATCAGACACCAGTAGTAGCCCCCCTCTGCTCCAGCCACTGCCGCCCATCGTGCCTCACCCCTGCCACTTGATGATGTTTGATCCTACGCTCAGGGTGACGTGGCAGGGAGATACAAGATACATGCACGTGAAGTACTTCGAATTATTATAGCTTGTTTGTTTTTAGTCATGTGTTTTTCTAATTCAATAATAACAACGGTTAGTTTGCTGCTTTCTCCTGGCCTCATGGAGTCATGAGTTTGCATATTCTCATGGACTGTTGAGAGATTTTAGTTTCTTTTCTAATATTTAAAAACGTGTACAGTATGCATGTAATCTTATAAAAAAAACCCTATTCTCAAAGTAATAAAAAGCTTCATGCCATTGATCTTTAAGGTATTCCTTTCTTCTTGTTCACTGTTTTCGCTACCGGCTACCCGCCACTCCACACGTCTCCACCATGTTTCTTTGTTACTTTAAATTCTTGATATAAATTGTTAATTTGTTAGCTTGTTTACATGTGTCATCTAGACAAGAGTATATTAGAAGTTGACAGAATTACAACTTTTGTTCTTTAAACATAACTAATTTATGGAGTAGGTCCTTTAAAATGTTTACTTTCAGTCGCTATCCTTTATATGACAAGTTACCTTGCTTTTAATCCTTTATGCTAACTCTCGTTAAATTTTTCAATTAAGTCTAGACATGTGTGAGGGCAAAGATGTAATTCTCCCCCCCCCCCCCCACCTAATAAAATGCCATCTCCAATCACCACTGTCTTTCTTTTTTATCTCGCTCAACCACCATTATTCCCGTCGGAGTTAGGGATGGGTTTTCTAGAGACGGGTTTTGGCTGGAAAGGATTTAACATCTTGCCTGATAATGTTTTGGTCGTCCTCACTGGTGGCTTCTTCATCAACAAAAATTGGTTATTCAAATTGGGTCTATCCTCGGCGATCTCCGCCATCGCTTGAATCAACTAAATCGTCAGTGACTTCCGATACCTCCACCATCGTCATCACAGCACTCCCGTCATATATCAGATCTAAGGATCTTGATTAATTTCAGTGACGTCAAATATGGTGGAAAAATCTGGGGTTTGGACTTCAATTTTGCTTCCTAATTTTTAGTTTAGGTTTTTTTTTTTTTTTTGTCCATTGATATGAGAAAACAGGGGTAGGAGATTGATTTTGTATAGTTATGGTGGTGGTTGTGTGGTGATGATAGAAGGTATAACTGTGTGTTAAGGGGTTAATTAATTGGGGTTTTTTTGTGATGTTGCGGTGCTGCGGCGGTTATGGAGTGATGGTGTGGTGCTGCGATGGTGATGCGGTGGTGGTGTAGAGAGAAGGAAGAGAGAAGGGATGAAGTCGGAGGCTAGAGAGAGAGAGAGAGAATTTATTAACAATAAATTATTATATATTTTTATTTTTTTCTTTTTTTTAAATGTAAGGGTAGATTGAAATTACAGTTATACCCATCACATGCTTTACACATTCATAGATTTAACTGGAAATTTTAACGACCGTTAGCATAAAGGACTAAAAGCGAGGTAACTTATCATATAAGGGATAGCGACTGAAAGTAAATTTTTTAAAGGACCTACTCCATAAACTGACAATGTTTAAAGGACAAAATTTGTAATTCTGTCTTAGAAGTTTAAGCATTTTGAATATGTGTTACATATTTCACAGTTTTGTGACCATATACAGATAAAGACTATAAGAGTGCATACTCATGTTCATTGAATTTGTTCTTTTTTTATATAAAATTAACGATTTTGTTATTGCAATTGTATCGTATTTTTCATGTGATGAACCTTACTGACCTGAACCTTCGAGTTGACCCAAACCGTCAAACCGAGCCGAATTTTTATATGTCCACCCATATGAAATTGATCAAGCATCTAAAAGCAGTAAAACTCTAAAAGAAAATTTTCTAGATCCGTTAGTTATTATTTAGACTAGCTAGCAAGAATACCCACAAGATATTGCCTTAATTGTACATTCATTCATGATAGAATTAGCCGGAAAAAACAGAACCTTTATAACCAATCACCGATAAGCTAGTGCATATACATTTATAATCTTCTTGTAATGTAATAGTAAACCATATGCTATATTATTAGAAAAGCATGCATGCACGCTTACACATGTTGAGATGTAAGTGAAAACAAAGACAATGAGTTGCACTATATGTGAACAATAAAATTACATGAACAATCCGGCTACACCCTACATTTTGGGTCGTAAACCTTACACTTCCTTTCACCAGGATTATATCTTCCTGCACAATTGGAGCCACAGGCGGCGGTCTTGTTTCTCTGCAGAGATCCATAAGTGATGCTACCCGCTCGTCCTGGTGTCGGCGGTGGTGACAGCGAACCTTGATACCTTGGAGGAAGAGGTGATTTCCGCAGAGGTACGCCTCTCCAATTTGGAGCTCCATCTGTTTGAAAGATCGTGTGATGCATCATACTTCATATTCATAAATATATAAATGAAACAAATTAATATATTGTATGTATGAATATATAAATAAACTTACCTAATAATGAGATGATTATAAAGAAGGAAACCAAGATGAGAATAACTACAAAGTACCTCTCCTTCTCCATCTTACTATTTCAACTCCAACTGCCTAAATAGGCTGCAAGTCATACATATATATACATATAATATATAATTTATTAATTATTGTTTTATTATAAAGTCTACGTTCAACTTCAACCCATCCTGTAGTCTATGCATAATATTAATATTGCTAGTGACACACCAGTACGAGTCTTTTCAAGTATTGGACACGGGAAGACAAGGTCAAATATGTGTGTAACCTGAAGTTGCATGTCATTAACAAGCAAAAATTGGCACTTAATTAACAAGACGGTGGTTGTAAGTAATTTTTTTATTGTTGTAATTTGTAAAATATACTAGTTAAGATTTATTAGTAATATTTTTTATTAAAGTAAAAAAAATGCATTTTGATTAATAATACATAATTCTTTACGGGCTTTCATCTTTCTAGAATAATATACACGAAGCCTGGTTTTAGAACATATATGATATTTCAAAGGTATAAGGGTTTGGTATATTAAATGCTATCTTCATGTTAATAAAGATGATCGACTATTCGAATTTCGATACCATAAATACTTTTATGAAAAATGGACCAAAAGAAACACCTTCATCCTTGAGGATCTCCAATCTCGCTCTATAGCAACGGTTCCAATAAATTTGTTGAATCATACAAATCACGAATAAAGTGGTAAAATAGAAAAAGATATGTGTAATGATAAGATATTGTATATGATTCATAAGACCATATGTAGGTAAAAAAAATAATTGTCACATAGACGTAGTGTTCTCATTGATTTTTAGGGGGTTTACTTTTGTGTGTGACGGTTTAACTAGTAAGTTAAATAAAAGAAAAAAAAACTAAAATAAATGAAGTGTGTGTGCATGCAGCTGGTAAAAACTTGGTGGACTACATCTCCTTTTACACTCGCACATGTTAAGTAACTAAAAGTAACTATCACGTAGGCGAGTTAACTCTTCATAAAAAAAATGTGTGACGGTTTAACTAACACCATTGTTGTAATAATAATAATACTATTATTATTATTATTAAGAGAAAATGAGTTGTTGGATTTGATTAGTTGAATTAAAGCATTGTCCCACATCTTGTGCCCTTGAGCCCGCTAACAAGGTAGTGCCCAAAAAGGCTCCCTGCCCCTGGCGTCCTTCCCATTCTGGTTTGTCGAGTTAAAATTAGTGAACTGATTTAATGTCTCGTCCAACTACACCCAGTCTAACAGTGCCTAAGACTAGTTTTATCAACAACCCAACCCAACCCAACCCAACATTTTAACAAAAAACTAATTTCTCTTTCTTCTACATACACAACCCAACCTAACCTAACCCAATTTTTCATTTTCATTCCCAATCCAACCCAATTATTTTAATACGTTAGGTTTTAATTTATTCTATAAAATTTATTAAAATTAAAAAAAATGTTTATTTTTTAAATTGTATTTAAATATAAAAAATATTAAAAAAACTTGAATTTTTTAGAAGTAACAAAACTAATTTTACATATAATAATATTATAAAAAATACATGTTTTTAAAAGTGATCCATTTCTAACAAAATTTATATCGAAATGCTCATAAAAATAAACTAAACAAGACTGTGTTTTTGAAATTTTAAAATAAGTTAAATAATGTAGATTATTTAGAAAAATCAAATTACATACAAAAGAAATTATTTGAAAGAAAAGAATGAAAAAATAAATATTTAAATAAAGTCAGGTCATGACCTAGGTTGATCTCATGGCTTGGGTTGTACACTATAGCTAATTTAATTTATTTTTTTAATATGTAAATAGTGTAACAACCTTATAAGAGGTTGTTGATAAAGCTAGTCTAAAGGAACTCATGTCCTCGCCACCCAACAAAGAAATAGCGAACACTCCCACATAGTAATGCGACATAACTCGTTACTCCAATACACTTGGTCTACAATCTAAGTTTAATACAAACTCATTTCATCCAAAAAAAAAAAAAAGAAAAAGAAAAATAAAAATAATAAAAAAAATCTTTACTAGTGTTCTTCCCACACCAAAAACAAGGGGTTTTAAGAAAATGAATAAAACGATCAAATCCAAGATTCTAAACCCTTTTTCTTCTTCTTCAACTTCCATCTAAAGCCATTGAAGCTGCTTCTAAAAACCCCCAAATTCATCTTCAATATTCACACCATTACAGAACACTAATAATAATAATAATAATGTGTTCGTCTTCATCCACACCCACCTTCTTCCCACTTCACACCCCTCATACAAATCACCACACCCTTAAATCCCAATACCCATTGCTCAATTTCAAACCCACAAACCCTAAACCCCCAAAGTTTGCACCCTTATCTGCTTCAATTGCTCAAGATAACCAAGAATTGAGTTGGGTTTCTTCCGATCGGCCGGATGTTGATTATTACAATGGCTGGGCGATTCTTGAAGAATCTGGTGTACCCAGAAAGCAAACAGGAGGTATAATATTGCATGTTGCAGCAATTTGATGTTGATATGTACATTCAATTGAAATGTTGTACCTTTTTGGTGAATTAGGGGTTCCTGTGTTGCTTTTGTTTGGTATTGGGACTTCGGTGGTGGCATTACTTGCGGTGTCTGCGCGGTATAAGCTATCGAAAAAGGGTAAATCTTTTTCATTTTTTATGTATTTTATCAAATTTATTTGTTTGAATTGGAGGATTGTGATTTGTATCTGACTAGTGGAATTCACCTGCGTGTTGCAGCAGATTCGATATAGGCGTAATACGTAATATGATGTTTACAATAGTATCAAGCCTAATCAAATAAATGCTACAAACATAAAGTTAAGAGTCTCCTATCAAAAGTAAATTGAATGCCGGTACCCGGTACCGGTACCTATGTTGTTCGACGGTATTTGTTCGATAACAACTTTTGTGTATTTGAAAATAAAAATGCTTATTTATGTTGGTTTAAAGACACAAAAGTTGTCTCGCGTAGCGTAGAAAATAAAGTCGTGATATGCCTAAAAGGGTATGAAAATGTGTTTTATATCGATCGAAAAAACAATAAACATGAATATGGATACCGATGTTGTTTGGTCGCTATCAGTTCAATTTGTTACGGTACTGACAGTCGGTATACTTTACAATACTAAATACTGTTTGATTTCGAATACAATTCCGCTTTTAAAAATGTTTGGATCCGAATGTTGAGAAAAAAAGTTAATGAGCAAAAAGCGTTAGGAGAAAAATGAAAATATTAAATAGGTTAACGGTGTATCCTATTGATAGTATAAGGGGCATAAATGAAACTTAAAAATAAACTAAAAGATGTCACACAGTATCATCTCACTTCTGTTTCTATTCATGGTTTGTTTATTGTGTATATATAAATATGCAATGCAATGTTTTGAAAATCGACCCTGCTTAAAATCTTATCTTGATTTGATTTCAGGTTTTGTTTTTCGAATTAGCAGTCGGGTTCATGTCTCTGCTGATAACAAATCATTGGGTTCAGAAGATGGATCTAAGGTGGATGAAGGTTTTAATGAGCAGTTGACGGAGAATGTTGATGAAGAAGTTGGTCAGACTGCAAAAGAAGGTATTTTCATCTCCATCAATTTTTGTTTATTGCTCAGAAAGTTTTATTGTTGGCGTTTTATTTTTTAACTATTTTTATTATTTAAGATGTAGTAACCAATCATGGTAAGCGGGAAGAAGGGAAGCCTGGAAGAATTGTAGTTCCGCTTTCTGCAGATGCGACTCAGCAGGAGGCTCTATCGTGGTTGAAGAATTTGAAGGTATTGTGTTGCAAGTCGTATTAATGCTTAAGTTTATGATACATTACACCAATAAATATATTACTTATTTACTTTAACCCCCTTATGGGCTGAGTTAACTGTATACAATAAATTATTTGGTAGTCTTGATTTTTAGTAGTGACTTGAACTTTTTCACTATAATATCATTACACGGTCAAGCTCAATCTCCCCAAACCAGTACATGCAACCTATAAACAGGAAGATATAAAACAATAATGCCAGTAAATAAAACTGAAAATCTGTCAAATGACAAATCCACTAATTGTTCATTTGGAGTTATGTTTTAGGTTTGGTTGATCGTTCTAAGCATTACTTTAACAATATGTCATTAAGGTATACAGATTATTGAAGATGAAGTCAAGGCAGATGAATTGTGTACCAGGAGAGAATATGCAAGATGGTTGATTCTAGTTAACTCCAGACTTGAAAGGTAGCAACTTGTGCATGCGTTCTGCTTAATTGTTATTATTTTAGAAGATATATTGCATATGTATTTAACTAAGAATTTTTTCGGGTTTAAGGAATCCAAGGAACAGGATACTTCCATCTGTTGCACTTGCTGGATCTACCAGTAACGCTTTTGATGACATCAGCGCTGAAGATCCCGACTTCGAGTACATTCAAGGTAAGATACTAAGATTAATAATTTGATGCTTTGTCTTTTTAGAATATTAATATATCTTTTAATCTTGTGCTGAATAATATATATCCACATCAGCCCTGGCTGAGGCTGGTGTTGTTTTGAGCAAGATTTCTGGTGCAAACTCAACTTCTGATTTGGATAATTCAAAGAGCCCCCGAGGTGTAAATTTTTTTCCCGAGAGGTATATGTTTAACGCATTACATATCTAATATGCAATATTTTTAGGTGTTATTTTTCACATTAAGTTATCTGGTTTCTAGATTAATTTCACGTGAAGATCTTATTGGTTGGAGAGCCAAGTTAGAGTATCAAGTTATGCCGGGACTAAATGAAGAGGTAGAATAAACTTTTAAAAATATCATTCGGATCTTATATTATTATTATTATTTTTTCAATATATTATTATTTGACCCGTCAGAGATAAGACATATAGTCGTATACTGACATTTTTACAGTCCAGATATTAAGGAACAAAATCGGCTTTCTGGATGCACGGGAGCTGAAATCAGACGTCTTGCCGGTTCTTTTTATCGACACGCTGACTAACCAGAAAAGCATAATAACAAAAGTTTTTGGTTATATTCCATTCCATCTCTTTCTTGTTTACACACCTCTCACATCCATGGGCAATTTAGTAATTTAACATACTGGGCTATGCATATCAGGTCAGATCAAGCGGTTCCAGCCCGGGAAACCGTGCACCAAGGCCCAAGCTGCAGTGGCGCTCACCAGCGGAAGAATAACCGAGTCGATCCGCAATGAATTCGCTAAACTCGAAGCCGAGAATTTTTCACGTGAGCTTGCAAAGAAAGAGATCAGGTCTGCAATTCTTGAAAGAGGTGAGATACAACGGTTTTGGGAGAAAAAAATAGCAGACGAAAGGCGTCGGTTTTTGGAGGTTGAATCGGATTATTTGGAAGCATTAAAAGATTTGGAAAATCAGAAGATTAATCAAGATAATATTGTTGGTAACTATTTAAAGGAGGTTGCAGCTTTAGACTGTCAAAAACAGTTACTTAGTAGCTTGAAGGAGGAAGTAGATGAAATGAACACGAGACACGTGCACGAACGAACGGGTTATGTGGATGAGCAACAAAGAGTTCATAGGACTGTTAGTGAGTTACAAGTCAAATACGAAAAAATTCTTGATTCAAAGTCGATACTCGAGGCTGAGTTAGAAGCGCTCCGTATACTCAGGTACATAATGCAATTTTCTGACGCATTTGGTTTTCATTTGTGTAGAATTGAGTAAATGTAAAAGTATGTTTGTTTTTCCTAAACCTGGCAAAATGAGCCGGGTCGGGCAACGGTAAAAGTGCGTTCGGGTCAAATTGTATGGGCTTAAAAATGTAACAATTGGATTTGGGCCAAAATGGGTTCTAACCAAAATAAATGGGTAATGTCAAATAGGGGTGTAAATGAGCCGAGCTGTGCCAGTTCATCTAGTCTTGAACATGGATTGTTTAGCTTACGTGAGCTTGAGCTCGGCTCTTTTTACGAGAGCTCGAGCCTGGCTTATTTTGAGCTCAGAGCTCTGTTGAGTATTGGCTCATGAGTAGGTTTTCAAGCTTGAGCATGGCACGACACATTTGTTATTTACTAGTTTGTTTATGTACATTTAGAATTACTTATATACGTTTAATGCATTAAATAAAAATTATAAAATAAAATGCCTGTTTAGGCTTGCCAGCCAGCTCGATAAGTGAAGCTTGGGCTTGTTTCTTAAACAAGCTTGGCTTTAGGCGAAGCTTGGCTCGATTTATTGGCTTGTTTAGTTTACGCCCTAGTGTCAAACATGTAAAAAATTTAACTTATGAAGGAACGGGTCAAGAGTCTTACAAAGTGCATATATGGCGCATATGATTTCCAAAATCATGTAATTCTAAATGAGTAGTAAAATTGTAAAGTTTTTGTAACCATACTTGACACATTAATTATTTGTTAAATTCCAAAGGTTTCGGGTCAACCCAACCCCTACAAAATTACATGTATGATTAACCGACCCAATTTGCAGATCTTGGATAGAGGACGAAGCAAAAAAGGGTCAAGCCCGGACTAAGGTTCTTGAAGAAGCGGGCCGAAGGTGGAAATGGGGTAGTAGTTCTTGAGCGGTTTGTTTCTGAAGGCAAATTGTTCGATTCATTAGTGATTAATACATAAATAAAGAGGTTCAAGATGGCGCGTGTTTTGGGACATTGTTTTGTAAGCAACACCACAAGAGCGTTTATGGTGGTGGTGATTAAGCGGTATTGGTGGTGCAATTGCAATAGCCGGTTTCAACATTGTTTTTATTTAATTGTTGTGGTATTATGTTTGTTCGATTTAAGACAAGACAAGTTAGCCATGAATCAGTTAACCGGGCCAACTTGGTGGGCAGGTGTATGTAAGGCAAGCAAGCTAGTTTTTATGAGCTAACTTATGTAATTTGCATCTCTAAATTAGTAAACAGTTATGTAAGGATACAAGTTTTTTGAGCATTCATATTGGAGAACTAAAAACATTTTTTTATAGTTGCTACTGGATCTCACGTATCCAACTCTCGTATCTTTAGCATACTTACAAAAACTTGTTTTATTATTTTTTCTCCTTTATACACTCATAACAAAATATAGAGGGGTTGAATGTGAGTTAGAGGTATACTTAATTTTTCTATAAATTCTTCTCTATTATAGAGAATCAAACGTGGTGGTGTTTTAGTCGTTTTCTCTATTTAATATTATATAAAACATATGAATATAGAGGCTAATATGTGAATGTTATTATTTATAATCTTATGGATGTAGAGTAGCCCTGCTTGCGGTGCGCACATATGATGTATATATGTGTGAACCCTCGGGTGGGCAAAAGTGAAACGTTATTTTACTAATCTCGTGAAAATAACGTTAAAAGTGACGGACGGTTAATCAGGCATCATGTAGTGGCGTTGATAGCCGAAAGACAAGGGTACATGCACCGATCAGCCGGTGTCCCGATGATTGAGTGCTATGTGCCTTATGTCCAAGGCTTGATGCAAAACTACTATCGAGCCGGGGGTCTCACCGGAAGCAGCCTCTCTATCCTTATGGGGTAGAGGTAAGGCTGTCTACATCTTACCCTCCTCAGACCCTACTATAGCTTTGCTATTGGTGGGATATACTGAGTACGATGATGATGATGATGATGATGATTATGGATGTAGAGTATGAACTGAGTTAGATATAGAGCTCGTTTAAGCACATGCAAGCTTATTTAGAATTAGTTGAAACTGAAAGTAATTATACAAAATTGTGGTTGGTTGTTAAATATGAAATAAAAATAAAAATAAAAATAAAAATTCATTCATCAAGTTTATACGAACCGGTTTGGGGTCCGAAACTGACAGTGAAATCAGTTTAAAACTGATCAGATCTGCCAGTTTGAAACCAGTTAAAGTTAAAAAACCGAACCTGGTTTCCTTTCTTTGACTCATTTTGAAATGGTTTAATTACAGTTGCATAACACTTTCTCTTTTACATATTCTTTTGGTAGGAAAAGAAAATAAAGCCATTGTTTTAAAAACCGATTCCCGCCATTAATATGAAACAAAATGCTTGTTTCAAGTCTTCTAATCACATAAATCCTAATTTTACACTTTCAAAATTAATGCTTTCACCTTCCAAACGATCAAATTGTCGGTTCCAATTCATCTGGCAAAAAGGTAATCTTGAATACCCATCACCATTGTGTGTAAATTTCTTGTATTGTTCAATTGCTATATGTATATACATTATACATACCTATATTAGGCTTTAATTTAATTTCTAAAGTGTCATTCATAGTAATGTTATGATCAGCGAATGCACTTTTTAAAATATTGGCTTTTGCAATTCAAAAAGAGGTCTGTTTCGATTTAATCACTGCCTTGCTTATTTCAATAATCTAATGTGTTATTGCGAGCTTACTTAAAGAAGGTTTCAAATCCAAACCCGAATCAAAAGTCAAGTCAGACATGTGAACCGAACACGCCACACATATTCGCGGGTTGACTCGAAAGTTTCTTTTTATTTCTTTTAATTTTTTTAATTCTTTTTTACATATTAATACTTTAATTTACATTTTCAAAGCAAAAAAGATACAAATTTATATAAAACAATGACATTTTAATTATAAAAGTTTATCTCAATTTCTTTTTTAATGATAAATGTTAGCATAAGATACCCAACCAATTTATTTTATTACATAAAATAAATTAAAAATAATAATAATAATAATAAATAAATGGGTTAAACGGGTCAACCCGATAACCCGTTAGGTTCGACCCAAACACGACCACTTTAGCTAAACGGGTTTATGGGTTTGACCTGAAACTGACCCAAACTCCTTTGTCCTTTACAATAAACCTAAACATGTGAATTTCGTTTTAGGTTTGTGTCATGTTTTCAGGTCGTGTCAGAAATTCACACCCTTAGTTGAAATATGGTGCGGGACAGGAACATAAATGGGTCGGTACCGACGGGAACACTACCCGGGGGCCGTGGTACCGCCCAAAACTCATACTGCTTGGCACTTGCTTCCCAAAGCCCATCTGGCTGCTTTTTGTTCTTTTGTCTTGTACATTATGTTTTGTTGACATGTACTCTAAAATATATTTTAAACTGAAAATCTGTATAATGCAGTAACCTTTTTTTTTTCTCTAAATGAACGTGTTAAATGGGTCAACTTGCAGACCCAAAACCGACACGTTTTGGTAGTCATGTTTGCAGGTTTGACCTGAAACTGACTCTAACCCGTTTATTCTAAACCAAACCAAACCCTCGTATCCTATGTTAGGTTCGTGTCATGTGATAAATGCACCATCTAAGGGACAATTCTTTCTATATCATGTTTGATAAATAAACATACAAATAACTAAAGATATATAATATTATAATTCACGTTTTAAAAACTAGTATTAAATTTGTGACTCCTTTTTCATCAGACTCATCCTCAAATGATAAGAGAACCAAAGAATGTAAGGCTTTCCAGTAACCAGAGCATCATATTCCTTGTTTTTATTCAATCACAATTAGCCCATACAATATGGTGGTCCAGTTTCCAGCCTCTTGTCACCTACCTTCAATTTATCTTATTACAAAAATTTCCCCATTAAATTAAAAAAAAAGTTTACTTCAATTTCATCATGCAAGTGACAAAGTTTCATCTATAAACACCTATTATTAAATAAGATAATAAATGTTTGGTATGCTAAGAAAGAGCACAAGGGGCCAATATGTGGCCATAAAGGCTTGTTCTTGTACTCATGGATAAGATTTTGTTTTACACTCTTTTTTGATTAACATATGCCATATGCATCAATCCATTAAAGCAAGAACAATCTCTACCTTTCTTTTATTAACTTATCTTTCCCATCTATATTTTCCACCAACTAACCAAAAAAAGTAACCATTTTTTGCACTTGTCTTATGAACTGGGCCACACCAATCAAATATTAGTCCTTTCCAGCATCAGTCAAGACAAAAACACAATATAAAGATTGGTTTTTAATCCAACAGTTATTATTGGTGGCTGCTGTTTACTTGTTTCAAGCTTGGTTATCAAGATAACAGCATGTATGGTTCATAACTGTAGAATTTGTGTGGACACTAGACATATAGTTAGCTGGGATATGGACCCGTTGGCCCGCATTAATGGCTAACCCATTAAAGCTAGACAAATGGCATCATCAGTCAAACTCTTAACCAATTTCCATAACTATTTATAATCCAAAACACTTTAGGGTTCAAGTTTTACAAACTTACAGTTGTTAAAGTCGTTTTCGGCTTGTAAATTCGTTGGTATTAAACGTTATACTCATCGAAACAGATATCTGTGATTGGAGTAGCTTATCATATTTCTTCATCAGAATACATATTGTTCCTAAAAGTTTGCTAGTTTATTGTTTCAAAAGATTTTATATTGTCTGCAGATGCTTTGAATGGTTGATCATGGAGTCTTGGGATGCTGGTTGACATCGGTTTCGGTTTTTGGTGGAAATATTATTGTTTCATATTCACAGTATCCACATGATTGTCAGGGTAGGCTTTCTGGTTGCTGCTTCAATTGCAGCTTATGCAGTTAAGCAGGTTAATGTTAAACGGCCACCATCGAATCCTGTAAACAAATCTGCAGGTTAGTATTATCTCTTGCTCTTTCAGGCACCAAATTATTAATCTTATTTTGAATATTTGAATAATATTTTGTTATAATTTTGAGTTCAGGAAAGGATGAAGAAGAAGAGGAAAAAGAAGAGGTCAAACTGATAAGTGGTTTGATAAATGTGCAGCCAAACACTCCAGATTTCGAAGATGATATTCTCCCAGAGTTTGCGGATCTCTTATCGGGCGAAATTGATATCCCATACGAGAAAGACCGGGTATACGAAGCTGAGATGGCGGATAACGAACACGAGCTGGAACGGTTACGAAACCTGGTCAAAGAACTCGAGGAACGAGAAGTCAAACTCGAAGGCGAGTTGCTCGAATATTACGGACTCAAGGAACAAGAATCAGATGTTGTGGAACTACAAAGACAAGTAAAGATCAAAACAGTTGAAATCGATATGTTAAACGTAACAATAAACTCGTTACAAGCCGAGCGGAAGAAACTGCAAGAAGAGGTGCTTCAAGGGGCTGCATACAAGAAGGAGTTGGATTCAGCAAGAAATAAAATCAAGGAGCTTCAAAGACAGTTTCAACTTGAAGCAAATCAAACTAAAGGGCAGTTATTGTTGTTAAAACAACAAGTTGGAATCCTTCAAACTAAAGAAAAAGATGCTGTCAGGAAAGATGTTGATATTGATAAAAAGTTAAAAACTTTGAAGGAATTAGAAGTTGAAGTTGTGGAGCTTAAAAGGAAGAACAGAGAGCTTCAGCATGAAAAGAGAGAGTTGGTTATTAAGCTTGACGCAGCAGAGTCGCGCATCGCAACATTAACCAGTACTACCGAGGTAAACTACATTTTAAGTAGGAGTGTGCATGAAACCGAAAAAACGAACAAAGTAACCTAACCGAAACAAAAACAATGGTCTGGCTTTATCTTTTTGTAAAAATCGAATATTCGGTTTGGTTTCGGTTTTGTATGTAATTGAAACCGAAAAAAGCGAACAGAACCGAACATACGGGATTTTTGTTTTTAATTTTGAATGTTAAGTAATTTATAATAATATTAATAACCAACATAACCCAAATGTATAATAATTAATTACTAAAAATATTTAGGCCCAAATTCATTATTTTGGAAAAAGAAAAAGTCTGGCCAAAAAATTTCATGTCCAAATGGTAAAATAAAAAAAACTTTAACCGAACCGAGCCCAAACTGAATACTGAAAAAACCGAAGCCAAATGGTATTCAAAAACTCAAAAACCGAGTTTTGGTTTTCGGTTCAACTTGAGCCTAAAACCAACCTATGCACACCCTTAATTTTAGCTGAATCTTGTAATTCAGGAAACAAGAAACCTAGACAGATCTATAACAGGCATGTGGGCTAAAAATAACTAAATCCTTATAATGACTACTAAGAGTTATAATTAACATAATGTGTTTTACATGGTGTTATAGACCGAAATGGTGGCCCGGGTTAGAGAAGAGGTGAATAAGCTAAAACACACCAATGAAGATCTGTTAAAGCAAGTAGAAGGTCTCCAAATGAACCGGTTTAGTGAGGTCGAGGAGCTCGTTTACCTTCGTTGGGTTAATGCGTGTCTACGGTTCGAGCTTAGAAACTATGAGACCCCAGCTGGGAAAACCTCGGCTCGTGACTTAAACAAAAACCTGAGCCCGCGGTCCCAAGAAAAAGCTAAACAACTAATGTTGGAGTATGCAGGGTCCGAGCGTGGTCAAGGCGGTGACACCGACCTCGATAGCAATTTTTCACACCCGTCATCTCCAGGAAGCGAGGATTTCGACACCGCCTCGATCGATAGCTCTACGAGCCGGTACAGCAGTCTTAGTAAAAAACCAAGTTTGATCCAAAAACTTAAAAAATGGGGTAAAACCAAAGATGATTCTCAATCTAGTACTCTTACTTCACCCGCAAGATCGATTACGGGGTCTCCACGGGTTCAGAAACCTAGGGGCCCGTTAGAGGCTCTTATGTTGAGAAATGCGGGCGAGTCAGTAGCGATCACTACATTCGGTGAGGGTGATCAAGAATCGCCTACTTCAACTGATAATGTTGCATCATCATTTCAGTTAATGTCTAGATCAGTTGAAGGTGTGTTGGATGAAAAGTACCCTGCGTATAAAGACCGTCATAAGCTCGCGTTAGAACGTGAAAAGAAGATTAAAGAAAAAGCCAATCAAGCTAGAGCGATCCGGTTCGGTGACAGCTCGGGTTACAAAGCACCAACCAACAGTAAAACAACGGTTAGTTTGCCGCCAAAATTGGCGCAAGTTAAGGAAAGAAAATCCTTAACATTAACCCCTGATGCTTCAGCTAATCAGTCAGCAGATGGAAGTGCAGTGGGTTCACAAGGTGTGAGTAAGATACAATTTGCTGATATTGAAAAGAGACCACCAAGGACTGCGCGTCCGCCACCTAAACGGGCAGGTGGCGGTCCGCCTGCTGCCACTGGTGGTGGTCTAGTGGTACCTGGCGGTGGACCTCCTCCTCCGCCTCCTCCACCAGGAGGTCCACCGCCACCACCTGGCGGACCACCACTACCACCTCCTCCGCCAGGAAGCCTTGGCAGAGGAGGTGGTGGTCCTGGTGGTGATAAAGTTCACCGGGCCCCAGAGTTGGTTGAATTCTACCAGAGTTTGATGAAGCGTGAAGCGAAGAAGGATACGTCTGTTATATCCACTATTGCGTCCAACACTGCTGATGCAAGGAGTAATATGATTGGCGAGATTGAGAACCGATCGACTTTCTTGTTAGCTGTATGTCTAAAGTCTCAACATTCTAATCTTGAATCTAATTTAATATGTTGCTAATAAAATGCATTGTCAATTTTCAGGTAAAAGCGGACGTGGAAACTCAAGGTGATTTCGTCGAGTCACTTGCTTCTGAAGTTCGTGCTGCTTCGTTTACCGATATAGAAGATTTGCTCGCTTTCGTAAACTGGCTAGACGAAGAACTCTCGTTCTTGGTATGTATTACAAAGCTAACTCAATCTATAGTTAGTTATGTAACTAACATAACTTACAAGGGTATAATAGTCAAAATGCAAAAACATTGACTCATGTTGTGATATGTTTGAAGGTTGATGAGAGGGCAGTATTGAAGCACTTTGACTGGCCAGAAAGCAAAGCTGATGCACTAAGAGAAGCAGCCTTTGATTATCAAGATCTCATGAAACTTGAGTCACAAGTAACTAATTTCGCCGATGATCCAAACCTCTCTTGTGAATCTGCTTTGAAGAAGATGTACAAGCTGCTTGAGAAGTAAGTAACAAAATACAAAAGCCTCTTTTAATTTTTCTTAATTATAAATCTTTTTTTTAATTATTCTTCTAATAATGAAAATATACAATCTGGTTATTGTTTGCAGAGTGGAAAACAGTGTTTATGCATTGTTAAGAACAAGAGACATGGCTGTGTCTAGATACAAAGAATATGGTATCCCTGTTAACTGGCTGCAAGATTTAGGTGTTGTAGGCAAGGTATGCTTAACTTATGGTTAACTTAAATTATATTATTTAGTCGGTCACATGTTTAAAATGTAATACTTATTGAAAACCGATTTATATCTGTAGATCAAGTTGGCGTTGGTACAATTGGCTAGGAAGTACATGAAGCGTGTTGCTTCAGAACTTGATGCTCTAGATGGGCCCGACAAGGAACCAAACCGGGAGTTTTTGGTGCTTCAAGGCGTGCGTTTTGCTTTCCATGTTCATCAGGTAATTTTAATATTTAATGTTGGAGTTATATATGCTAAAAGGTTGTGTGTTAGTTAAATTGAGTACTATGGTTTTTGTTTACAGTTTGCAGGCGGGTTTGATGCAGAGAGCATGAAGGCATTTGAAGAACTGAGAAGCCGAATGAATAAACAATCAAATGACGAAAATACCCCTGAAGTGTGAGGGTTGCGTTATTTTTCATCTCTTTTTTTTTCATGATGATATATTCCATTTTTATAGTTTGTTTGTGTATACTGTCTTTATGAAAAATTACATACCTTATATATATTATTAAACCACAAGATCACATTCAAATAACAAGAAAATATGCGTACAAGTTATAGCTTCCATTTCTGCTTATCCTAGCCGGGCCGGGCCTGGCTTGGTTTCGGTTTTGATCTAGAGTACAATAATTTGTTAACTATATATGGTGCTTGGTTTATGTAATAATGGTCAATGCAACTTGCAACATGGATATTCACAATAATGTCATCTTACATTCGTGTTTAGTACACGATGTTACTGAAAATGAATGAATGATTCAATGACATTCAATTCAATTCACAGAAACATGAAGTTCTTCAACAAGTCTAATAAAGTGCAATCAAACAAAACACATCGAAAATAAACAAAATGTAGTATTAGTTGTGATCATCGAACATTTTTCAGGACATGGTGTGTTTGAGCAGATGCATCAAATGCAAGAAACAATCAAGTAGGATTTGGAGACGTGAAGCCCAACGCGCGTTTGACCCTTGAATCTTATTTTAGGACTCAAGAATCCAGTGCTTGACGCATATGTGGCACTTTGAATCTAATTAAGCAAACCGATCCATGCATCTTTTGTTTATGGATGAGTTAGACTATCTCCAATGGTTGGTTTTTGTTGGTTCAAACTAACCTAAACCATTGGAGTGGTTGGTTCAAACCACAATCCAAGTTTTGAGGTTTGAAAAATCAAACCATCAAAAACCACCTAATGTGGGTCCCACACATCTTTCACCACACACACACACACATATATATATGTATATGTATATATATATATATATATATATATATATATATGGGATGGATCATGCGAGAATTGAAATTATAGCGAGAAGTTGATCTGGACCATTGATTGTATTTAATCAAGGGTACACAATAAAAGTGGCAATGCAGTAATTAATAAGACAAAAATTTAATATGTTCTACATTAAAAAGGATATATGTGACTTTTGGGTTTAGACTTATTAAATTATATCTCGATTCATTCACCCGTTCCCTCATTTTATATGTCTACTTCTATGTTGTTTTTAACCTATATCTCTTATTATCTCATATAAAATAGTTACATACATGGATTTTATTATTGTTCATTGTCTTTATTATGGAGACATAATTGTTTGGACAAACATAGGGTTTTTATATACATATAAAATTGATTTTAGAGCTTCTTGTGTATGTGATTTGTTTATTGTGTATGCTTATTTAGCTAATGTGTAGATTGTTTTCTGTGTAGGTTCATTGCCTGTGTAGACGCGTACGTAACTTTTTTTTTTCGTGTAAGATTAATGAGCATGTTGTGTAACTAATTTGTTACTATGTAGGAGCGACTGTGGTTGTTCTATATGTATGTTGTTTAGTGTGTAGGTTTACAGAGCTTTTTGTGTATGTGGTTTGTTTATTGTGTATGCTTATTTAGGCAATATGCAGATTGTTTTATGTTTAGGCTTATTGTTTGTGTAAGTGTATTCACTTTGTGTTCTATCCAGTGTTAATGGGACTATTGTGTAAGTAATTTGCTACTGTGTTGGGGTGACTATTGTTGTTGTGTATGCAGGTTGTGTGTTGTGTAGGTTTATTGAGCTTTGTGTGTATTGTTATGTATGCGTATTTAGGCAATCTACAAATTATTTTATGTTTAGGCTTGTTGCTTGTGTAGATGTATGTAGTTTGTCTTCCGTGTACGGTTAATGAGACTGTTGTGTAGGGGTGTTTATGGTTGTTGTGTATACAGTCTATTTACTGTTAGGTTTACTGAGCTTGTGTATGTGGTTTGTTTATTGTGTATGCTTATTTAGGTAATATGTAGATTTTTTTTGTGTAGATTTGTTGTACGAAGTTAGGTTGTAGAGATTTTTAGTATGGTATGTATTAACTTATTTAAAGGTTTTTGGTTCATTTTAGGGATATAGAAGAGAACAATACAAATTTTCATCCTATATGATCTATTTAGGTTTGTTATAGATTTTTATCAATAGAATTGTGCAAATAGAAGAAATGGACATCGATGAAATACATGAAATACAACTTTGTCCGAAAATCATAAATAAAACCAATGATTAATTGTTAAGAGTTAAAAGAACCTAAAAAATTAGAAAAGATTGACTTTTGTCGAATATTAGAATATTATTAGTGACGGTGGTGCTTGAAATTTAGGATTGTGGAAATGGTCTAATGAATTAGTAATTTGAAAGTTTTTTGAATTTATATAAACAAAGAAAAATAAATAATATGATTTGAAACCTCCTCCAATATTTAATAGTTACCAAAATAAAACACTTGCACAAATTACTAGTATACCCTTTTACATAATTTAAAGATAAAAGAAAAAGAAAAATTTTGATTGGTTGAAACGACTTCTCGCAATAAAAATACTTCTGAAATGAACCTAATCCCCTATATATATATATATATATATATATTTATAAAACATATTAAAATATTATACATATACATATTTTTATATTTATTTCAAAAATGATGTATTTTTTTGTTTGCTTATTTTTTATGTAACGGCTAGTTTAACGGTTAAATTATTTAACGGCTAGTTTTTTAAAAACGCCTAGTTTTTTTAACGATTTTATTATCTATTTTACAACGCTTAATTAGAATAAAAAAAACATGACAAGAAATACTATAAAAAAACACGTTACAAGAAGTCCTAGAAAAAGGTTACAAGAAGTCCTAGACATTACAAAGAATCCTAGAAAAAAAAACGTTACAAAAAGTCCTAGCAAAAAAAAAAAAAACGGTTACAAGAAGTCCTACTCATCCAACCCGTGTTTTGCCATTAATTTAAATAAAAAAATATAAAATTAAATATTTAATAGTATTGCAAAATTCTTATTTAAAATAAATGTAAAAGTAAGTGTTGATGTGGAAAAATAAAGATGATTTGAGAAGATGTATTGTTAGAGTAAAAAGGTGATTTTTAAAAAAGCTGATGTGGTGGTGATGTGGCTGGTTTAAATCTAAAACTGCTGGAGATAGTCTTATAGGATAAACTAGGGTGTTTCCATGTGTCCTTATTTTGCAATGGTACAATATCACTTCGCTACTACATAACATATTTTGCTAAATAAGAATGACACAATACTTGCTACAATACTCACCATATATGTTCTAGCACAAACTATAAATGGTGGAAGCTAGAAACAAGCCCATGACTTAATTTTCTCTACTTAATTACCCATAATTACTCCCAAATAGTATCCTTGCTTTGAGGAGGGGGAAACGCCCCCTCCTTCTCCATGGTCCGAGTCTTCTGGCCCCACATTCAACCTCTTACGTTTTCTCCACAATGTCAGGAGACATTTTGGCACTCATAATGCCCCTCAGGGTGGCGTTCCGAGCGTTTTGGACCAAAACACAAACCACCGACCCCCCCCCCCCCCCTCCTTCTCCCCCCCCCCCCCCCAAAAAAAAAAAGAAAAAGAAAAACGCACCCCTACAAGCATCACAATTTTAATGTGATATTTAATTGGAAACCACTAAAATTCTTTTCTAATAAATATTTTCCTCATTTATTTTGATGTTGGGATTAACTTTGCAAGTTATTTCGCAGTTGACTAAGAATTCAATAACAGTCGGCATTGAGTAAATTAGTACTATAACTAGTTAGGGTGGTGTTTGGGTAAGGGTTACTCGGGTAGTGAATATGATATGATCGGTCAGTGGCCAGCCAGTAATCCAAATAACTGTTAAAAATTTATGTTAAGTGATCTAAATAACAGGACCAACTTTCTAAATTCAAACTTGTTAAACGATTTACACAAGTGTTGCACACTTACACAGTTACACTACAATAAGCATGCCAACTTTTGTCGTTGATAAGCCGCCCAAGACCGCACAGCATCTCTTCGACCGTGAAGTCATGGTTCCCTCTACTTCTAGACAAAACATCATTATTACTATTGTATTCTGTAATAGTTAATTCATCATTATTAATATTTCGAAATTTTTTGACTTTAAAATGCACATAAAGGTAAAATACATATATTTTATACAAAAGAAGTCACAATTAGGGTTATCTTCGAGGTTTTAGACGCCCAAAACGAGTACTAATAAATAGCCCCTCTATAATTTCTTTTTCTCAAAATTGATTGTCCGTTACCGATTTACTTCATTAATAAACTCAGACCCAAGAATAATTTATTAATTAAATTGTTTAGTGAACTTGTTCAGAATTTTTTTTGGCAACCTATTGGTGTTTCTTATCAAGTATTTTTAACCAATTAACTAACGACGGTTACAAAAGCTATTTATATTATTTTTTTTTTTTAAAAAAACATGCTCTTATCGAGATCGTACCCTAGATGGAGGCCGAGCCCTCTATGGGTCTAAGACGGCCTTGGTCACAGCTTCTTTTAATTATTCATGTTATTATGTAAACAAATTGAATTCTAACGGTTTTTAAATTTTAAAGATTATTATATAAGTTATATATT
Source organism: Bidens hawaiensis (assembly GCF_021521415.1). Taxonomy (NCBI): domain Eukaryota; kingdom Viridiplantae; phylum Streptophyta; class Magnoliopsida; order Asterales; family Asteraceae; genus Bidens; species Bidens hawaiensis. The sequence goes on from NW_027495981.1 coordinate 116,371, forward strand.
TAAAAACGTTTTCGAATTTTAGGCCCTATGAGAATGGGCCTTGCGCCAGGGGCAGATGCAATGAATTGGCAGGGTAGCACCCTCTACCCCTCAACTTCTCCGGCGAAGTGAAGTATATATATATTTTTTAACGTTTTATGTATTACGTTACCCCCGAAAATTATATTATGCTACCCATTAAACTTTTTGAAACCCAAAACTTCACTCAAAATTTTAAAGTCCAAGATGATTAAAAGCCTATAATTTTATTAAAACTTTAAAGTCCCACTTAAATAACCGGACAAAGGTACGCGTGAAACATGTTGCTGGCATGTGCGAAACGGGCAACCATGTGCCGGCACGCGCTAAACGGATAGCCGGGCGCCGATACGCGACAAACGGGTAACACTGCACCAACGCGAAACACACCCTGAGTTCGGGACACGCGAAACGCGTAACCAGGCGCCTGTACGAGTGAAACGGATTACCAATACCCTGTACGCGTGAAACTGGTAACCGGATGCTGGTACACGTGAAACGGGTGCGCGTGAGACGTGAAACGCGTGACTGGGTGCCTGTACGAGCGAAATGCATTTACGAACCTCGGTACACGCGTAACCGAGCCCGGAATGCGCGAAACGCGAAACTGGGCGCCCGCCCGCGAAATGGGTAAAAAATTAATTCTTAGTGCACGGTTACAAATTTTTTTGCGCTACCCCTAAAAACATGTTCTAGATCCGCCACTACCTTACGCAGTCACCCATCTTGCACTTGCTTCGATCCGGTCTGTCTATATTATTTTTGTATATGATACAATGATATCATTTTTTTTTAAAAAAAAAAGACAAAATGAAATGTAATTAAAAGTTATAACAGAATGCTAGTGTGCCCAATTATTTGGTAAAATCTATGTAATATCTATAAATGAGTAGTTCTACTTCTACCCATATCTACACATACGTATATCAGGAAATGTATATGGTAGTGGCCGGACAGTAGTCCCAAATAAGCCGCCTGACACTGTCATATCTCCACGCAACATGTAACAAGTTGCATTAATTCAATTAATTACCAGCTAGCTTTTATAAGCTATACACACACACACACATAAGCATTAAGGTTTATTGGACCGATAATAATCTCTATTTATTTTATCTCTACCGGCGGTTCCAAATTTAAAAGGTTGCCCCTAATGGTTCACTGTTAAAAAGGACTTAATGGCGTTAACATTTTTCGAATTTCAAACTATTGTTTTAGGGCTTTTGTTCAGAAATAGGATACAAGTCGATTGATGTAAAAATTAGCTCGAAACAGTGATCCAAATGACTTGATTTTTGTTAATTGTAAGTTCAAACAACCGAAATATTGAAGCATTGTTTCATCGTTTTGGAGCACTGTTTCGAGCGAAGCTTTACATCAATCGGCTCGTATCCTCCTTCCGATCAAAAACCCTAAAACATTAGTTTGAAATTCGGAAAAAAGTATGACACCGTTAAGTCATTTTTAACGGGGGACCATTGGGGCCAACTTTTTTAAATTTGGGACCGCTAGCAGCGATAAAATGAATAGAGATTATTATCGGCCAATACCAGTCAATAGAGATTATTAAAATTCAATAAACCAAATATTAATAATAACATGGACATATCTCGTGTCTTGTTATGAACAGTTATGTAATGACTTGACTTTGAGTTTCTTCAAATAATCTTTTCTCCAGATTTTTGGTTCAGAAAACAGACATCTTATCTTACATATATATGTCTTGTAACTGGCAGTTGCATGTTAGTCTGGATCGATCAGTGATCTGTCTTTAACCCATGCTCGATTCGTTCATCTCATTTTCAGTGCTCATGATATGACTTGTTTTTCTTAAACATTGCAAGCTGCAAGAGTGATGATGCTCAGATATGCATGGAAGAGGAAAGATATCATCTCAGGTAAGGATGTATCCTTTATTCCCTTGACTTGATGTTATTCATTTAGGCTTATGGAAATATATATTTAATGGGAAAATTCCCAAAATGTACATTTCTATAGAAAGAGATTCCAAATATTTCCCGAAGCAATCCCGTAGGCTGCGACGTGTTTGATAATCGATCCAATGAGTTATTAATCCAATCATAACCCGTCGCCGACAGCATGTTTCCAAACATTAAAAATTGAAAAAGCACAATAACATTAAAATTCAAAAGATAATTACATTCAATCTAAAACTCGTTTAAATCAAAAGTAACAACATCGTTCGAAGCCTAAGTTGTGGAGCATGTTGCATGATCACCAAACTTGTTTACATTGGCCGATGGATTAGCTTTTCAGACCTTCAGAGGATGGGAGGCTTTAGATGGAAGTATACCGTCGGCGATAAGAATGCCACCCACATATACTGTCACATAACACATAAACAGAATTGGTTGTTGATCGGATGATACAACCTATTTATTTGAACAAGGCAGCTAGCCCAAACATGACTTGTTTAATAAATAACTTAACCCGAACTCGACTGAATGATATTAATTCCCCCTTTGAACCCTTTTATCAAGTCTTCACTTCCACCAATTTTATTTGATTTGTTCTAACCACCCATTCTTAAATTATTTCCATTAATTTCTTCTAATCTCGAGCTAAATTATAAATCCAAGTTTGTTAGTTAAGAATGCGAGAGAAAACAAAAACAAATAGAGTGACTAGGTATTTATCATATCCGAAACAAACACAAAAAGGGTCACTTGAAGTGGGCACGGAAACAAATGACAAGAATAAATATATGGATTGTGCTAGGATTGAAATATTTAAATGTCAACCCATCAACCCCTAACCCAACATGATCGACACCCATAATTCCTCCTTAATTTATTTCACTTTGAACACTGTCGAAGCATGAAATGACAAACACCATCCTTGGGTTCATCTTCATCACCAGCCTCCACAAACACTCATCCTACACAACATCATCACATCCATCATTACTTCAATAATGCTTTTTCTAGTATTTATGTGGGTGCAATATTTTGAGGGTGCTAGCTAGCTAGCTTGTATGTGTGTGCTTGATTTCCTGCAACATTAGTGAGAAAAGTGTTTAAGATTTAGGGCCCTGTGTACCATGCTTTGGTTTACTTAGTGGAGGCAATTGATACTAATTGGCCACTTGCTAGCCTACTAATTTAAATTTACCAAAATAAACAAGCAAAATACATTATAACTTGTGAACTTGCGCCTATTCTAGCTAATTAAACGATGCTTGCTTTGATGTAGATGGAGAAGCTGAATGCATCCTTGGCTTCTTTTGTATCGTGCTGTAATCCATGTTGTTCCCAGGTGTACTAGTCTACTATTTCTTTTGTTGCAATTTATTTTGGAGTGGGATTTAGTATAACAGATATTTGGAAGGAAGAAGGCAGATTTGAGCCTAATAGTAGCTTCCAGAAGAGAATCACGAGCTTACACCACCCCTTGAAGGTTAGTGTTTAGAGATATTAACAATAAACTTATAAACAAGAGAATATGTTGAGGACAATGAGAACATAGCAAAACATTCCATATCAAGACACTTCTAGGTACCAAGAAACGAAAAAATTTTTGGAAATAGGAAGAATGAAAATGATGAAATGGTTTCTAGGAGAGAGAATTATTTTTTGGGTTTTTAGGTGATTCATCATTTGAAATGGCAGATCCCAGAATGATTGCAGAGTATGTTAGGTGGTGTTTGTTTTTGCTTAAAACATCTGCAGGAGGCTTGTGTCTGCGGGCGCGCAGACATAAGCTTCTGAAGACTGTTTGTTTGTTTGTTTTTAAATAAGATCTGCAAAATGCTTTTATGATCTTAAAAAAGAAGTTATTGTTTAACTTCTTCACACATCTTCACACTTCTTAACATCCTACCAACACCCAATGTCCAACATCACCACCACCCATCATGCGCGCCACCACCACCACCGTCCACCTCCACCAACCACCGTCCGCCACCACCACTGTCCGCCGCCACCACCGTCCATCACCGCCACCACCACCACCCACCACCACCGCGACCTACCACCACCACCCACTTGTCGGCCACAACCATCGTCCACTACCTCCACCCGCCATCCACCACCTACCATCCGCCACCAACACCATCCACCACCCACCACCATCGTCCATCACCACCACCACCACCATCCATCACCACTACCACCCACCCGTCGGCCACAACCATCGTCCACTACCACCACCCACCATCCGCCACCATCACCATCCATCACCACCACCACCACCTACCATCCGCCACCAACACCGTCGACCCTCCACCACCATCACCGTCCATCACCACCACCACCCACCCCGCCACTACCACCCACCACCACCACCTACCATCCGCCACCAACACCGTCCACCATCCACCACCATCACCGTCCATCACCACCACCACCCACCGTCCGCCACCACCAACGTCCATCGCCCACCACCAACTATTTTACTAGTCTAAAGACGTTAAATGACTTCTATCTACCGTGATATGTATGATAGGTAACTAATTTTCAGCTTATGCAGACGATACCCAGTTTATAAAACAAACAGTATTATATTTTTAGATTGCAGACCTTCAGACCACATATTCAGTTGCAGACATGAAATCAGATTGCAGACAGTTTTTATCTTCAAAAACAAACAGCACCTTAGTGATTGTCTGGTGAGCTAAAGGATTTCTGATGTTCCACCATTTGAAATGGCAAAAGTGACCGAATTACCATGTGTTCCACCAATGGAAATGACAGAGCCCCACTTTACTTTGGATTGATGCGTCCCTAACCTGCCCCTATATATTTGTTTCACTTCTTCCATTTTAAATGGCATTAGTGAACTGTAACATATCTGACACATCTGACGAGAACCTTTTTGATCACACTGTACATTTTTGTCATTTCAAATGGCAAGAGTTAAGTTAGGATATTTTTTTTTCAGTTTTATTTTTTTTTTAATTTTAATAAAACCCTACTAAGTTTTATTTGAAAAATATAGTTTTATATTAATATTTCACACGATTTAAACCCAAGACCCCATGTTAAATGTTCGGGTTCAAGTCTTGTGAAAGATTAATATAAAAACTATATTTTTTCAAATAAAAGTTAGTATGATTTTATTAAAATTTAAAGAAAAATAAAACTGAAAGAAAATATATATCCTAACTTCACTCTTGCCATTTAAAATGACAAGAGCGAATAGTATGGTTAAAAATATGAAAAGTCTTGTCATATGTGTCAGTATAGGTTATTGTTTACTTCTGTCATTTCAGATGACAAGAGTGAACAATGTGGTTAAAAAGGTTCTCGTTAGACATGCTAGGTATGTTATTGTTCACTAATGTCATTTGAAATGGCGGAAGAAACAAATATATTGGGGCTGGCTAGGGATGCGTCTGTCCAAGTTCAAGGTAAAGTGGGGGTTCGTCATTTTAAATAGCAGAACACATGGTAATTAGGTTACTTTCGCCATTTCAAATGACAAACCAACAGAAAATCCTCCGGATCACCAGACAATTGCTGACACACTGTGCAATCATTTTGAAATCCGTCATTTCAAATGACAGATTACGTAGAAACCTAAAAAAATTTTCTCTCTCCTAAAAACCATTTCACCCTTTTCATTCTTTCCATTTTCAAAAATTTTTCACTAAGAAACTAAACGTGAGATTAAAATAATAATTAAAATTAGATTGATGCTAAACAAGCACAAATTTCAGCAAAACTTTTAAGCAGGGCATCCAAGTATCACTTGAAACAAATTTTGTTACTCTTATTTCCTTTTCACTAATTTCTTACTCATGGACACATGAATGCTAATGTTGCACCAAGTCAAGGAAATTAACCCATTACATAAAGAATCAGTAGATGGAAGAATGCTAACATTAATCTGATTTAGTGGCAATATGTTGTCAATGAATTATGATGCTTCATGATCATTCTCAACTTATAATGTTAAGGATCATTTCTGTGGGTTTATATAATCACTATTTATGATAAACAATTTCTAACATTTGTGGGTGACAACTTAAACTGATACAAGATTATGTGTTATCCAACAATAAATAAACAAGAAGAAAATTTCACTGAATATTACAACCACACAAGTTAATACACTACACAATATATTTACAAAATTTGATTACAAAAAACAAGGAAAGAAATATGAAATAGATACATTACACCACCCACACAACAATATATAGTTGTTTTGATTCATTCTTGATTTGCTTTTCAAATTTATGTCCATAGACTGAATTTAAATTCAATTAAGTGAAGTCCTATAAATAGCTAAGAAAGCTAGAGGTGGGTTGGATTGAAGTAGGAACATAAATCAATCCATAACTATACACATACCATGATAATATACATGCTAATGTTTGACTGCAGGGGAATCAGCTTACTTTCCTTGGTTTTGATGCAGAATGTTGGTGCTAGACATCATAAACAAGCTAGGGTTTTGCTCATAAATGCCACCTGTTAAAGAAACAGTGCTGGGCACAATTCCGTACTTGTAATACTCACTGCCAGCATTCCATTCAACAGGCAAGAATCCATTCCAAGAATTCAGCCAACCTGCTGGAGTGTTGTGGTTAATCAATGTGGAACAACAAGTTGATGTGTCCACAACACTCACTGCAGAATAATTTACAAAACTGTTAACATTATTCATGGAACTTGATGATTCTTGTGGGATTCCTGCATTTTGATTATTAGGTTTTGATAACCTAACCCTAATTTGGAAATTTCTTCATTAGGGTTTCCTCCAAAAAAATGTTTTGATTTTTCAACTTTTTGATTTTTCAACTTCTCTCTTGTTCTATCTCTAGCTCTTGCTCTTGCCTGATCTCTTGTTTCCTTTACCGACGAAATATTCGGCACTCGCTTTGTCCTTAATTCTGTGTTCTTGATCTCCTCCTCCCTTGAGTTCTCTACACTCATGCTTTGATTGGTGTGCTGTGTACTAAAATTTTTAGCTACCTCTTTAATGGCTTTACTGGACTTGCAAAAAAGCCACTCAATGGTGTTACTAGCTTTGTCAAACCCTAACAAATCTTGAAGATGGAAAAAATTTTGGGCAATATTAAGAGACAATCTCATTATTCTGTCTCTAAGACCTTGAGCAGTATGTATCTTGCTTTGCCTGTCTTTCTTAGCACCACTTCTTTTCTTCACACGCTTCGATTCGGAATGCGCTGCGTTTATGCTTACGGGTTTGGTTTGGGAAGTGACGGGGTATGGATTGGTATGGTTGTTTGTGTGTATTGGAGTAGTAGATATAGCATCAAAGAAAGGAGAAGGGAAGTCTAGAAACAAAGGAGGTTCTTGTTCTTGTTCTTGACTTGAATTCAGAACATGGTCATGAATCATGTTCTCAATGTTTGGATCAATGAAAAGGTATTCATCTTGTACTGAAGAGCACACATCTTCCATACTAACAATAGTTTTGTATGCTACTTAATTTTAGATGGACAAAAGTTTCTTATTTGGATCAAAGGTTTAACAACAAAGAGTGAATCTATATTGAAGAGGCAGGTCCCAGCAGAGCCCAGTTGGACCCGCAAGACTCACCTTGAAGAGGGACGTCTGCGCAAGGACCAACTGGTTCCGCAGGACCAACCATGCTCAGAGATGAAGACCTTACGCGCAGTACGCCAGCTGTTCCCGCAGGAAAAGCCTCCCAATGGTGAAGTACCCCGCCTGTTCCCGCAGTTGCGGATACAAGCCATCAGGGAAGGCTACCCGCACTAATAGCAAGGCTACACGCACAAGGCACTAACTCAATAATTCAGTCACCTGAAGGAATGAGCAAGGCGGGAATACTCCCGCCCAAATGAGCCAGTCCGTACGCTTCTGAAAGATCTTTTGTACCATACCTACCAAGGTATGGACAAAATAGACAAGATCTGACCAAAGCAGCCCATGAACCAATCACAGGGTGACAGCTCACCGACAACAGTACGAGGAGCACGCTCTAGTACAAAATGTCACTATCAGCCGCTGCCTACTCACCAACCCTTGTCGTGGCACGTACATAGCCTGCAGTTGGTGGAAAAGGAATAGTACACAGCCGGTGGAAAAGGAATAGTACACAGCCGGCGGAAAAGGAATAGTACACAGCCGGCCATGTCACTATCAGCCGCTGCCTACCCACCAACTACCAGCATGGCACGTGCGTAGCCCACAGTTGGTATAAAAGGAATATTATACAGCTGGATGTACCTGCTTGGAAACCTACCTTCGGCTATAAATACTCCACCATCTTGGAACGGTATCATTATCTTGTATCTTATCTTCACTAGCTATTTCTCTTAATATACACTTATATTCAGAGCAATCTAGTCTGATTCTCACGCCGGAGGGTGGTCACAAGGAGGAACCCCCCCCCCCTTCTCAGTGACGAGCTCACGGTGTCTGTTTTGCAGGTCATCTGAAGAATAACCATCTTTGCCGGAAATAACCCTCGTGGGAAATATCTATTTAACCCCCAGATTATCCATAATCTGCCCGGGGTCAATTAGTGTTTCTTCATTGGCGCTATCCGTGCATAAAAGCTAGAACTAATTTTCTCAGTTTTTTCAAAACCTCTGGAAAGATGGTTAAGGTTACTCCGGTGCCAAGGCTAGCGAGTGACCAAGAAACCCAGGTAACCACAACCCCAGCTACTGGGGGGAACACCGGCGAGTAAACAAATTTTACGAACACTACCCCGGTTACCCAAGCCGGGGCAAGTGCAGTAAATAATCATCCCCTGGGATTCATTGATACCCAGGTGGAAAGACAACAGACGAGGCTCCCCGCCAAACACTTGATCAAGTTAAAGCGTGGGCGGAAGCACGTCAGAAGGAATTCCAAGCTGAGTTGGATGAACGCTTACGTTCACTCCAGCAGGCTGACGAATTCGGAAGCACTCAACAGCTCAACATGAGCAATGAGTGCGAGTACTTGGACGATGATTGGGAGGAGTCCGACAGTGACGCAAACCCTCGCCATAGGACGAAAGGGAAGCGCAAAGAAACGGACTTCCAACCAAGGAATTTTGGAGAAACCTTTAAACAAAGGAACGCGGGGGAAAACCCACGTGACTTCTCCAAAACCTTTAGACCAACTGTTGCAAATGCGGGAACGTCCAAATTTGCAAGGTACATTGCGGAAGCAATCGCCCCGAAGAGTGCCAAACAGATGTCCAACATCGGCACTTATGATGGTATATCCGACCCAGACGATCACTTGAACAGATTCATAGCGGGGGCAACCGTCAGCAACTGGACGGAACCCACGTGGTGTTATATGTTCCAGATGACGCTGGTTGGAGCGGCCAGGGCATGGTTTGATCGTTTACCGGTCCATCACATCTATGATTGGGCGGACTTTCAACACAAGTTCAGCCAACACTTCAGTCAACAGAGGAAATATACTGAAGAGCAGTGGACGATCCTCAACTGCGTTAGAGAGGAGGATGAATCCTTACTAGACTTCACCACTCGCTTCAACTCGAAAAAGCTGAATCTGGGCACAATAAGCGAAGATCTTGTTCGCGCCGCTTTCATCCAGGGCGCCGAATACCCAGAGCTTATCCGCACGTTGACGGGTAAGGACGGCATGCCATCCACATGGGATGCCATCATGACGGCGGCCAAGCGCTTTGCCGAAATGGAGAAGCAACTGGGTAGGGACCTTCCCCAGAATACACACCTCTACACGCAGAGGACTAGAGAAAACAACATTCGGACCGCCCGGCAAAACAAAAAGAGGAAGCTAGGTATTTGGCAGTCAAGGGTAAACTTTGACACCTCATCCAGCTCTCGCCCTCTAGTAGTCGGAAGGGATAACACGCATCCATCAAGCCGAAAACACCGGTGGACGCCACTCACCAAAAGCGTCACGGAGATATTTGCCACCGAAAAACTCCCATGGCCAAAAGCTCCAATGATCCGGCAGCGACCTAATGCGGATCAGAGCAAATCCTGTGACTTCCAAGGGACAAAGGGTCACAACACTGAGGAGTGTACATCCTTGAAGGATATTGTTGAAACATTCGTCAAGGATGGAAGACTTACACACCTTGTGGCATCAATCAAGAATGGAGGGAGGAATGATAACCGATACAAAGGCAACGGACGAAAACCCATTGACATCAGCATCCACATGGTTCATAGTAACATCAGAGGAAGAAAAAGACGAACGACAGAACCATGCGCGTGGAAGGAAGCTGAGGTGCGCTTCCCGCGAGTGCCAGGAGGACCCAGCAAAGAAGGCCCAATCGTCATCAAAAGCCAGCTAGGGCACTACATCACTTCTCGCACTCTTGCTGACAACGGCGCCTCGTCAACGGTTATGTACATGCAGTTCTTCGACAAGCTAGACGACGAAGACAAGGAACGTCTGGAAACGGTCTACGCCTCGATGGAAGGGTTCGACGGCAGCACGAACACCCCCCTGGGTATCCTATCTTTCCCCGTCATTCTCACGGACGGGAAACACTCCCGCACAGAAGACGTGGACTTCGTCGTGATGAGGAAGCCACACCACACATACGACATTCTCTTCGGGAGAGACGGGATGGCAAGATTCAATGCCGTGGTATCTTCAAGTCCACGGCATGATGGGATGGCCAACAGCTGAGGGTGTAGCGATGATCACCGGTATTCCCCAGGTATGCATCGCATCTATCTCATCTAAACCCAAACCAAAGATGGCTAAACCAACCATCACCGAACCAGAAAAATGGGCCCTCAATGGCAAATACCCTGACCAGGCTGTTACCATTGGCCCAACAATCACTGATCCTACGCGCACCTTACTCAAACGCATACTACAGAAAAACGCTGACATCTTCGCGTGGACACCAGCTGACATGACTGGTGTACCTCGAAGTAAGGCAGAGCATAAGCTCAAGTGTGACCCGGCTTTTACGCCAGTCATTCAAAAGCGCAGAGTAATGGGGGCGGAACAAGCTAACGCGTGTAGAACCCAAGTCAAGGAACTCCTTGACGCAGGCATCGTACGCGTTAGCAGATATCAAACATGGGTTGCAAATCCCGTTATGGTACCGAAGTCTAACAAACAATGGCGCATATGCATAGATTTCAAAGACTTAAACAAAGCATGCCCCAAAGATTGTTATCCGTTACCCGAAATTGATCTTAAGGTAGATTCGTTAGCACCGTTTCGCCTTAAATGCTTCCTTGATGCGTATAAGGGGTACAATCAAATCCACATGGCCATAGACGACCAGGACAAAACCGCATTTCGGACGCCCGATGGCACATTTTGTTATCAAATGATGCCATTCGGACTTAAGAATGCAGGGTCCACATACCAACGCCTGATGGACAAAGAGTTTCATGCCCAAATTGGGAGGAACTTGGAAGTCTACATGGATGACTTGGTCGTCAAAAGCCCTGAGCCAGAAGCGATGTTGAAAGACATCGAAGAAACTTTCAACACACTCAGAAAGATAAACATGAAGCTCAATCCGAGCAAGTGTTCCTTTGGGATGGAAGAAGGGAAGTTCTTAGGAGTCATCATTACTAAAGATGGCTTCAGAGCGAACCCTGAAAAGGTCGAAGCCATTATCAAAATGGAATCACCTACTACCATCAAGCAAGCTCAGACACTGAATGGACGACTAGTTGCACTTAACCGCTTTTTGGCAAACCATGCGGATAGGTCGTTCCCATTCGTGTCCACATTGAGAAACTGTTTAAAGAAAACGCACTTCCGCTGGACACCAGAAGCGGAAGCAGCTTTTCAGGAAATTCGGTCACGCTTGATCGAACTCCCAACGCTCACAGCACGAGAAGCGGGGGAGGAATTAATCTTATACCTCTCCGCCACAGATAGAGCAACCGGGGCAGTCCTGCTAGTAGAGCGAAAAGGCATCCAGATGCCAATCTACTATGTTAGCCGTGTCCTAACAGACGTAGAAACCCGGTACTCTACCCTGGAAAAATTAGTCCTAGCACTTGTACAGGCTTCACGCAGGCTAAGACGATATTTCCAAGGTCACCCAATCACCGTTCTCACCAACTTCAAACTTGCAAACGTTCTGGGCAAACCCGAATTGTTGGGACGCCTAGCCAAATGGGCAATAGAATTGGGAGAATACTCGATAAAGTACAAGCCGAGACCAGCCATAAAAGGCCAGGCCGACTTTATTGCGGAAGTCCCCGCTTCGCGGGAGAAAGAGTGCCAGGAGGAGGCTCAACCCTCCCCAGCACAGGACATCGATGATGTCTGGCGACTCTACACTGATGAAGCAGCCAGCAACGAGGGTTCAGGCGCAGGGTTGAAACTAACCAACCCAGCATGCCAAGAATACACTTACGCTATTCGACTGGATTTTCCAAGTACGAATAACGAAGCGGAGTATGAAGCATTCTTGGCCGGGCTGAGAATTGCGCGTAAGATGGGAGTGAAGAACTTGGAAGCCCATGTGGATTCCATGTTAGTAGCCAACCAAATAAACGGGACGTACACTGCCGTGAATGACACAATGGCCCTGTACCTCGCACAAGCAAAAACCCTTATGCGCGATTTTAACGATTGTAAAGTCATACACGTCAAGCGTAGCGAAAACAAATCTGCGAATGCGTTAAGCAAGCTTTCATCATTAGCCTTCACCCACTTGGGAAAGGACATCCGCATTGAACTCCTTGGAGCACCATCAGTCCCGCACAAGGAAATCTGTGTCATCCAAACCGGCACAGAAACATGGATGACACCAATAATTGCGGCGGGTATACTACCAGAGTCAAAAACACAGGCAAGAAAAATACGTTGTAAAGCACTGAACTATCAACTCATCGATGACATCCTTTACAGACGTAACTTTCTTGGCCCACTCCTAAGATGCGTAGACAACCAAGATGCTGGTTACCTCCTAAGGGAAGTGCACGAGGGCATCTGTGGAGTACACGCAGGTCCACGCGCTGTTGTAGCTAAGCTAAACAACGCGGGATACTTTTGGCCGGGGATGCATACGTATTCGCTGGCATACATCAGAAAGTGTAGGGCTTGCCAACTCTACGCACCCAACACGCATCGCCCGAAGAATGAACTTGTTCCAGTCACCTCTTCATGGCCATTTCAGAAGTGGGCCATCGATGTGACAGGCCCATTTCCCACAGCAGCAGGAAACGTTCAGTTTCTAGTGGTAGCCATCGACTACTTCACCAAGTGGATAGAAGCAAAACCCTTAGCCCAAACAACCGCAAAACATATTAAAAAATTTATTTAAAAAATTTATTTGTCGTTTTGTACTTCCACAGACTTTGGTGAGCGATAACGGCACCAACTTTGCTGACAAGAAGCTACAAAAGTGGCTGGAAGAACTTCAAATCACCCACACCTTTACCTCAGTGGCGCACCCGCAGGGTAATGGTGAGGTGGAAAGAGCAAATAAGAGCATCGTCGACGGCATAAAGAAAAGACTCTTGGAACACAGATCCGGCTGGGTGGACGAAGTTCCACACGTCCTTTGGGCAAACAGAACGCTGAAAAAGGCCAGTACGGGAGAAACCCCGTTCAGCCTCACTTATGGTACTGAAGCCATGGTCCCGGTCGAAATTGGTTTACCCTCACCAAGGGTCTTGATTCAGCCAGAAGACAATTATGCGGAAAGACGGTTAGACCTTATGTTAACCGAGGAACGCAGAGACTTAGCCGGAGCGCGTGAAGAAAACTACAAGCGACAAATGCAAAAATACTACAACACGCGGGTAAAACTCTGCAACTTCAATGTAGGAGACTACATATTGCGTAACAACGAGGCTTCGAACCAAGAGCGCCCAGAAAACTGGCCCCGGTCTGGGAAGGACCATACATTATCAAAGAAGTTTTGGGAAAGGGCGCATACCGGCTCGAAAGGCTCGATGGCACTCCCATCCCAAGAACATGGAATGGAGCTCAATTACGCAAATGTTACATGTAGATCAATTCCAAACTTGTAAAGAAAAGGCCTAGAGCCACTTCTAATGGAAATGATTCTCCTTTATCACATTGTGTTGATAGCCTTACCTTTATACTTATGAACTTCCCACACTGATATGCCGGTATTCACCGCATAAATATGGGAAGAAGTAAGTCGTTGCGTGTGGAAGGCGGCAAAACCCGCATAAACACAAAAAACGGAAAAAAAATTCTACGGAAAAGATGAGGAAAACCTTCACGCAGGTCAGTTATAGGTGAAGTTTGGTCATCCCACTAAATGAAAGTGACGGTCTTACCCGCACAATCATGATAGAGGAAACTGAACATTAACCTATTGACAACCGCGCGTTGAAAGGTTAACTTATTCAAAACACTTAGAAAATTTCTAAGGAAAAGATGAGGAAAACCTCCACGCAGGTCAGATATAGGTAAAGTTTAGCCATCCTACTAAGTGAAAGTGACGGTCTTACCCGCACAATCACGAAAGAGGAAGCAAAACTTTAACCTATCTGCCACGTTGAAAGGTTAACTTATCCAAAGTACTTAAGAAATTGCTAAGTTAAACTAGAATATGCATGAGCAAAACATATAAGGTTTACAAGGCAAGGCATTAACAAAAGATTTATATTCCATAAAAATTTAAGTATTACAAGAATGGCCGGGCACATACCCGCATACAAGAATATAAATCTATACAAAAATAAAAATCTATTCCAACGGTGGAGAGGGATCTAAAGGCTCAAGCTTCAGGACCACTCCCACTTGAACCCGCACCATCAGTAGAGTGTGGCGGTTCAAGGAAAGCCTTAAGAATAGCTAGCCCATCATCAGCAGCAGCAATCTCGTTCACCTTCTCCACCACCGGATGCGGGAAGACAGCATACTGGTTCACTGCTTGGTCATAAGCAGCTTCAGTATCCACGTCATATAGAGGGAAGTTGGAAGGCGGGATGCCCTTCTCAACAAACCCTAGACCAAGCAGGAAGCTAGCCTTTTCCCCATCCTCATGAGAAGCGTTGAGGGCTGCGCTCATGGCATCGTCATAAGATGTGTTCGTAAGAACCCGATGCACAACCTACAAAACAGAAGTATATCAAAAACTCTTCTAAGTGAAAGGAAAAAGCGTAAAGAAGTTATGAAGCTGCACATACCTGCGACAACGCTTCTCGTAGAAGCCATTCCTTGGTAACCAGAGCCTCCCGGAGGGCAGCTTGAGCTTCATCACGGGCGCGTTCGGCTTCGTTTTTAGTAAGGTTGGCAAGCAACACATCTTTAGCTGCAGCCTCTTCAACGCCCTTCAGCTTACGCTCAGTGTGGTCAAGTATGCCCCTCTGGTCCAAGATCTCTTGGAGCTTCTTGGCGTCTTCCATGGCCAAGGCATCATGAGCCTGCTGGAGCCTCTCGAGTTTGGCTTTAAGTTCCTCATTCTCGGTGCGTAGAGGCTCAGCAACAGCTTCAGCCTTGGTGGCCCTCTCAGTTGCATTCCGTGCAGTTTCCTTAGCCAACCAAAGCTGTTCGTTAACAGCTTGGGTAGCCTTGGAACGGGCCTCCAGCCGGGCCTGAACTTCAACCTCGAGGACCTTGAAGGCCTTCTCCTTTTCCGCAGCAACGGCGGCGAGCCTCTTATTCTCCTCCCGGATAGCCCGCGCCTGAGCCACTTCCAGGCTACGCGCCGTCTTTAACTTGTCGTTTTCACGACAAAGCAGCTCGACGCGCGGCTGCATCCGGGCAAGGAGAATTCTAAGCTCATTGGTTAGCCTACCCTCCTGGTAGCTAGCCATTGCCTCCCCCAACGCACCGCTTGGGGCAGCGTGGCGCGCCCATTCGACGCAATCCGCAGTAGTCCGGAGGGTCGTTCCCCGGCGGATACTCCACCGAGGAGCGTACACCTCGTTGGAATCACGAACTGCAATAAAACAAAAAACAGTTAAAAGAGAAAAAAATGATAAAAGGGATATAAGGTCAAGATAACCCCACGCACCTGTAGGGTCGACAACAGGCCGATAGCCACCAAACCCATCACCTGAACCAAAGGGATATCCATCCAAAAGGTCAAGGAGACGGGAAGGAGGCAAAGATTGGCTAAACGCCCCAACCCCGAACATACCTGAAGGACCGGCCGCGGTCGCCGGCGCCGGAGGAGGCATGGTGGAGGCCGCCGCGGTTGAACTCACCGGAGGTGAACTCACAACCGTGGCAGTCGCCGCGGAAGAACCCGCAGAAGAAACCACCGCCGGCTCAGTGAAGGATTCCGTGAAGATGGCACTGACAGCCGGCGGGGATGATGTTACAGTTGGAATAGTTGCCTCAACGGGATGAGCAACTGAACCAATACTGCAAACAGGCGTAGCCGCCTGGGTTATCGCCTCGGGTAGGTTGACCAAACCTACCGTCATGGGTCCAGAAACGCTCCTCCCCGCTCCACTCTGGAATGCGGTAGCATCCACGCCTGCACGAAGACAAGATATATAAGTATAATGGCGGAAAGATATGCAGTTAAGGTAAATGAAGTTTATACTTACGAGTCCTCTTGAGCTTGAAGGTGCGAACAGGCGGGGACGAACCCGATGGAACTGGCCTCTTCACGCCAGTCACCGTCGTAGAACTTGGTCGCGCGGAGGTGGCAGCTGTCTCAACCGCCGAGACAGTTGTCTCACCACTACCAGGGTTCCCCGCCGCCTCCTCACTTTCGGTTTCCGAGTCAGACCGGTTCCCCTGATCAGCAGTGGAGGCAACCTTCGCCTTGCCCTTCACGCCGGCAGCTTTCTTCTTCCTCACGAAGAAAGGACCGTCTGCGGATTCCTCATCAGAAGATGACAAAATTAGAGAAACTCCAGCAGAGGTTTGAGCATGAAGAGGGTGAGGGTTAATGAAACCCTTACCTGGCCGCGTGACGCTCAGAATTTCGTGGCCTGGCGGGTAGACCTCCACAAACCGATCCGCCGTTTGCTCCAAGATGGGCAACTCGTTCTCGTCGAGAACACGAGTACCCAACCGAGCGGGACCACCGCTCTCACGCTGTAACGATTCCGACGAAACCCGGTATACCCTAACCGGTAGACAATAGTTACGTCATATTTAATGTCGGGTACATGAGTTACCATAGTAATTATACGAGAATACATGGTTCACTGTATTGATCGTACGTGAATATATAATTCATCGTATTGAATATGCGATTAATCGATCGATAGTTATTGAAACCCGAACGAATCGAGGGTTCAATTATAGACGAGATATATGATATTTAGTGATGTTTACGAAGTATTAAAGCTTCGGGATAAGTGAATTAAAGCACAGAAAAAGAATTTCGATTTAATGGTACGTCGGTACATTAAACGAAACCTTTAATACCAGACCGAGCAAGAGATGATCGATCAAGCCGAAAAAGATGCGCGATAATTAATGATATGATGTTTTAAGTTAATAAACGTCATGGTTTAAGTGTTTAAAGTTTTTAAATCGGTTTTATATAAATTTCATTTTTAAGCCGAAAAAACGACCGTTTTAACCTCGTTTTAAGCCGAATTAGACATTTAACCGAAAAACGAACTGAACCAGATTATCCAAAACATTATCCGGATATCCGAAATCCAAACATGTGGCCTAGAATGGAGAGGTGGGTCCCACCCCACCCCCCTAAGAGTTCCGATCGGATTGGGGAAAACCCCATAGCCCTTTATTTCTTTTTTTTCATCCAACAAATCAACATCCATCTCTTCCTCTCAAGATCATGATCCAAAACCGAGATTTTGTAGCAAGAAAACAAGGTAAAGAATCGAGTTAATCATGTTTCCATCTTCGTTTCTTGAGTTTATTTGCAAGAAAATGAGGTTTCAATGATGAAAACCGATTCTTGCATGATCAAGTGATGTATACGGGTTATACAAGGGATCTTGGTCCAAGAAAGGAATTAAACGAATCAAAAACGAATTTTTACGGTTAAATCTTTGTTTTTGAATCATAACCGAAACCATGAAAGAAATGGCTTGATCGTGAGTGTAACTTGCTTGGTATTGTGGTATGTTTGTTGTAGGTTCTTTATTTAGTGATAGATAAGGCGGAAAGACGAGTTTGTAGCTTGTAGTGGCGGAAAACGAAAGGTATATTCGGTTTATGTTCGGTTTTGGAGTTTTTGGACAGATTGTTGATGGTTTAGAGTTAGGTCACGAAATTTCACAGGGATGATCTACACATGAAAATATGAGTTCTGTGAATTATTGGTAATTTTTGATAAAGGATGAATATTTGGTGAATTTAATGCTCGGTTTTGGCCAAAAATGATGAAAAATAGTTAAATATCATGAAAAATTCTGGAAAATTTCAGATAAGCTTTTTATATCATGATTAAGTCACACACAAAATTTGAGGTCAGTTGGAGAAGTCTAAGTAGGCTTTTCGGTTAAACGAGTTCTAGGGTTTTCTAGCTCGGTTTTAGTGAAAATGGCATGTAAAGGAAGATTTTGGTTCTGGAAAAATTACAGGGGACTATGTGGATGGCAGGGGACATCCAGGAGAAATTTGGGATGTTTCTAAGATCGTTTGGTATTTACGACATATTTAGTGTTTAAATGGTGTTTAAAAATAGATAAATAAATTTTAAATATAAAAATTAATTCTGGAAATATTTTTATTAAATTCCCCACTGTCAAAAAGTGATTTTTGCAAAATTTCAAGATCCGAGACTAAACGGATAATTATTCGTGCTAAAAAGAAGATAAAAACAAACTTTTAAAGTCTAAAACGCATAAACCGGTAAAGTTCGTCTAAACGAACTGACTGGTGTATAAAAACCCTAAAAATGAACTATTTTCATATAATAGAGTTAAACAAGTAAAAATGAATCATCCGAAAGTAATTCGGATGATTTGGGTATTTTTAACCGATTTAACAGTTTCCGGTACGCCAAAGACGGAAACGGGTCCCGCGGCCAATCGGGGCGTCTAAACCGAGCTCTAATTTCACAACTTTAACTAAATTATCAGTCAACAACTATTTTCGGGTCGTGTGTGACCAAACTCATTTTTGGAACGTAAAAACGGATAACCGTGCTAGGCACGCAAAACGGGAAAAACGACTAATAATAATTTTGATCAATGAACTCTAAACGATATCACAATCTGAGTCCGGAGAAGTGTTTCTGGGTTAACATTGCCCCCAGAACGGGTACAGTGCTGGGTTAACAGTGTCCCCAGATGTACCGGTTAACTTGGTTAAAGTTATATTAATAATGAGTGTATAGTAACGATCGTAGGGATCATATTACAGATTGGATATGTTAACTTATAATGATTGTTGTTACCTGCTTGCATGTGCTAAGGTGAGTTTCACGAGCCCCTTTTTCTGAATTATTTTCAAATATTTTCCCGGGGCGGAAGCATGTTACTATTGAAATGTTTAAGTACATACTGAACGCATGGATTTGCGTGTATTTATAAATATTTGATTGTACGGGAATCGTACGGAATGGGTACAGTACTGGGTTAACAGTGTCCCCAGATGTCTCTAGAAGTGTTTCTGGGTTAACATTGCCCCCGGAATGGGTACAACTGGGTTAACAGTGTCCCCAGATGTCCAAAGAGGTGTTTCTGGGTTAACATTGCCCCCGGAAAGGGTACAGTACTGGGTTAACAGTGTCCCCAGATAATATTATATTATGATATTGATTTATCAAGGTTTACTCAAATTGTGAAACTCACCAACTATTCGTAGTTGACCCGTTTTCTCACATGCTTTTCAGGTACAACTAAGATGAAGTGATTGCTTACGTGCTAAGTGCTTGATGTGTGTAAGATTTGCGTGTGGGATGTTAGGATACATTATATTACATAGAATTATGTATCGTATGGTATGATGTGTGTATCACCTAGACGGTAATGAAATACGAGATAATGTAATTTGAAGTATATTAATATATTTAGTTTTCTTTATAAACAATGTGGTTGATATCAGATGTGTCTGTGGCATCCCGTTTACGTTTCCGTTGCGGTTTCAGGGTGTTACAGAAGTTGGTATCAGAGCCATTGGTTATAAAGATTTAGGATGTCTTTAAAAGATACCTAAAATATAACCAGTAGCTCAAGTATTATAGGATCTGAATATCAACTAATAATATATAGTGACGGGATCTGGATGAACTTGAATGGACAAGTGAGTTATTATGGTCCGGAACATAATAACAGACTTGTCTGCACGAGGGAATTCAGGGGAAGTCACTGGGTACATTAATAGGTAAAAATGGCAACATATGTGTAAAGTATATAATATTATTTATACGTGCTAATGTGTATATATATATATGTACATATCTTGTGGGTACATGTATTGAGAAATGGGACCCGGATAAGGAACCGGGGGATGAAATAATAAAAGTACCGAGGATGCTGAAATTTCTAGAGCATCGGTTGATAATGAGTCAGACTTATCGGGCCATAGTTATGATAGTACCAAGTTAGATCTCCAGTTTGACATTAACCAGAAATATCTAGTAACCGTCACTCCCAACCAAAATTGATAAATCCCTTACCCTACCAACACCGGTACCGTATATCCTAATAACCCCCTATGTTCACCTGAACCGCCAACCCTCACGTACGGACGGACCTGTACGTGAACCTATTCTTATTCCGTTAAAAAAAAATAAAAAAAAAAGAATTTTGATAATAAATGAGCAGATAAAAATAATATATATAAATATATATATGTAATTCTCACTCTCAAACATAGGAGACATACCACCTCCAGATCGAGAATTACCGATTTTTGCGAACCTAGAACGCCTGAGGACATTGACTGAGCAAGTGATAGAGTTTCCCATAATAATAATTGATAATATTTGAAGGCAACCCATGTTGCGCGATTACCTTGAACCTTGTAACTCCCTATGTTATCCTTACATCCGTTAGATGTCTATACCTATGTATTCTCGAATAGAATGATTACTCATACACAAAGAGGTGTGGGAATCATTATAGCATAGTTGGTTGTTCGTTCGTAGGTGGTATACCGTGTATGCCGGTTATACAAATAGACACGGATAGCATAACTCCGTGGTACGTAATCGTTGGTGCTCACGGTGAGCATGTATCGGTTATGCTGACATGCAGAAGGATATTGAAATCAAGCATATTAAAACATTAATCCTTATTGAGAAAGATCTATATGTCAGTTGGTGACAAGGGTTATGAAACATATTTAAACGTTAACCGACGTCAGGTTAAGTACATGTGTTATTATATTTGTGGGACATATATATACTAGATACTGGTATGTGTAATATGTATGATAATATTTGGTGTGTATGTGTACCTGCTGTTATGATTGAGCTGGTAACGAGTTATATGGTGAGATTAGTATTGATTACTGCGTACGGGATGAGTACGGCAGAATGACATAAAATGAGTAACTCCAATGATGGAGATTGATATGATTCTGTTGATTGCTCAAGGATAGCAGATGATGATACCGAATGTCGTATCACAGATCACTGCTAGTGTTGATGCAAATGTGATCGCAGACTTATAGATCGAACAATCACATGATTATGAATATTTCAATTCTTAGTGTTATTACTAAGAGTGTTAATGTCCCACCGAATACTATTATGACTACAAGTATTAGTTATAAACTAAACATGAATAGTAGTCGTAATGAATTAGATCCGGTATGAAGGATATGTTTATCGGTTGTGTTAAGGGGATTATTAATAGTTTACTGATGGTAAAGGGAGGAATAGATTAGCGAGTGGATAGAAAAGATCGAAATGGTTAAGGATATTGGTAAGAGTCTAGAACATTGTGTAGTGAAATATGCTACAGATATGTTGGTAGATTATGTTGTATCGTGATGGAACACGATGGTACAAAATTATAGTTAGAAAATTATTGCTCAGATGATATGGTCAGGATTTAAAATTCTTGTGCTAGAGCACTTTTATTCGAGTAATTAAACTCAGAGATTGGAAACTGAGCTATGAAAGATAGAAATGTTGTGTGCTGATCACTTAGAACACGCTAATCGTTTGAAGGAATTGTCATGTCTGGTAACATGCCTAATTACTCCTGAAATTAAGCGAAGTGAGCGCTATATTGGGAGCTAACCCCATCGATAATGAGTATAGTCAACCCTGTAAAATATACAACCTTTGGAAGGGTTGTGTCACAAGCCAGCATTGATATATTTGATTCTATGGGAAGCGGAATGGAAGGACGTTAGGTGAAACGTCGAGTGTTAAAGAAGGGAAATGATAAAAGTATAGTGCAAGATAGACTTGTGAATAAGTAGGTATGTCATACAACCCAGTATTATACTAAGACTAGTTCTGGTGTGAAAACATGAACCGCATAAAGGGTCCTTCCTTAAATGTGGAAAATATAGTTATCGGCAGAAAGAAGAATGTCGGGTGATAGTAGGCCACAAGTATGGTAAAGATGGACGTAATGCCCCAATTGTAGAACCAACTGAAGCCATGTGGACCGGCAACCCCAACCCATTCGTGTACAACCACTCCGAACCCAACAACCTCAATAACAATCCATCCAAAGAAATCAAATTATGCCAAACAGTTGTACTTGCTATGAATGTGGCAGTACAGAACGTTTCAAGAGAAATTGCCCAAAGTTGAACCAAGGTGTTGTTGGAAGACGAACCTCAAGACAAGCATCAACCTCGGATCAAGCAAGGAGCCGTGCTTTTGTGAGTAATTCGAATAAAGCACGTCATAATCCAAAGGTGGTATTAAGTACGTTGTAGTTTTAAATCAATGGGCTTCAGCGATATTTTTACGGTCGTCGATAGAAGTTAGTTCCTGCTAACCTCCTATCATTTGGAAAGATACCGATTAGTGAAACTATAGAACCCCATACGGTAGAATCGCTAACGGTAAATCCCTAATGGTTAACTAAATTGTTTGGAATTGTCCTATTACTCTGAACGATTAACCCTTTCCTTATTGACCTACGACCAGTAAAGTTAAGAAGTTTTGACGTAATAGTTAACATGGATTGGCTAACTCAACATGAAGCTGAAATCAAATATGAAAAGAAGATGATTAGAAGCTCTCCTTCGGACGATGAAGCGATTAGATACAGAGAAAAGTGTACGGTATTATGTTACCACTCTAATCTCATCTTGAGATGTTATAATATTTACGACAAGAAGACGTGGTGTATTTAACAAACGCGATTGCCAAAGTATTTAAAAGAAAACATATAGAAGATGTTTCAGTGATACTTAAATATCCAGAAGTTTTCCCAGAAGAACTTCCTGGATTACCGCCAACCCGACAGGTCGAATTCAGAATCAATTTAATACTTCAAGCTGGCCCTGTTGCTAAAGCATCTTACCGACTTGCGCCAACTGAAATGCAAGAATTATTGGATAAAGGTTTTATACGACCTAGTTAGTCGCCATGGGGTGCACCAGTGTTATTTGGGAAATGAAGAACGGAAGTGTTAGGATATGTATTGATTAGGGAGAATTGAATAAAGTGACGAACAAGAATAGGTATTCACTTTTTCGAAGTAAATGATCTGTTTAACCAACTGCAAAGGGCGATTTATTTTTAGAAAAATTGGTCTTAGATATAGTTATCACCAAATGAAAAATCCAAGAGGAGGACGTTGCAACAACAGCGTTTCGGATTCGCTACGGCCATTATGAATTCTTAGTTATGCCTTTCGGGCTAACAAATGCGCCGGCAGCATTCATGGAACTCATGAACCAAGTCTGTAAACTTTATTTAGACAAATTTGTCATAACATTCATTGATGATATTTTGATATATTCGCAACGTAAAGAAGAGCACGAACGACGGTTAAGGAAAATTGTGGAAGTGTTAAAGCAAGAGGAGCTATACGCGAAGTTTTTGAAATGTGATTTTGAATAAAGAAGGCATAATCCCTTGGTCATGTTGTAAAGCAACAAGGATTTCACAAAGATCCAAATAAGATAGAAACCATTAAAATTGCGCCAAGCGCCGATTTTAAGTCTCCCCGATGGAGACGATGGTTTTGTCGCGTATTGTGACGCATCGCGTAGAGGGTTAGGATGCGTGTTGATGCAGAATAATAAGGTTATAGCCTATGCTTCCCGACAGTTAAAAGTACACGAGAAAAATTACACTACTCACGACTTAGAACTGGGAGCGGTTATCTTCGCACTTAAAATCTGGAGACATTATCTCTACGGTACGAAGTGCACCATCTTCACCGATCATAAAAGTTTGCAGCATATATTCGATCAGAAAGAACTGAATATGAGGCAACGAAGATGGGTCGAGTTGTTAAACGTATATGACTATGACATCCGTTATCACCCCGGCAAGGCTAACGTCGTAGCCGATGCCTTGAGTAGGAAATATCGGGTTAAGCCGTTGCGAGTGCGAGCACTGGGGATGATAGTCCAGTCGAACCTTTCGGACCTGATTCGAGTCGCTCAACGTGAGGCGTTAAAAGAGGAACAATTGGAAAAGGAGGTATTTCACGGCAATGAGAAGAATTTCGAACAGCGCGTGGACGAAATTCTCTATTTCAAAAATCGGGTTTGGATCCCGACCCTCCATGACCTTCGTGATTTAATCATGGACGAAGCGCATAGATCGAAATATTCCATACATCTGGGATCGGATTTGACTATTGATGATACGAATACCTGAAAGGATTTCATTAATGGCCGAGTTTGGAGAAAGATATGGTTACGTATTTTGGTAAATATTTAAGTTATGCAAGAGATAAGGCTGCACACCAAAAACCCTAGGGAACGCCACAACGACAGAAAATTCGCCAATGATAGTGGGAATAAATTATAATGGGTTTCGGGACGCAAATTCCCAAGATATATCAAAGACACGATGCAATTTGGGTAATCGCGGATCGATTAACCAATCCTCGCATTTCATCCCAATCTATGACGATTACCACGATGAATTCTCGCCCAAATTCATGATTGTGAAATGGTATCTCGTCATGGAGTACCATTTTCAATTATCTCAGATCGAAATAGCATCCTACTTCCATTATTGGAAGGCGGGGAAGGAAGCATCGAGAGCTTGAAGCTTTCTATGGGTGAAGTAATTATCACCAATTTGTTAAATTGAAAATGGGCGTCAATCAAGCCATAAGATTTGAATTGATTCGGGAAATAACCAATCGGATTTATAATATTTAAGATGAGTTGAAAGCAGCGCGAGATTGGCAAAGGATTTATGCCAACATTCATAGGAAACCATTGTCATTGGAAAGAGGTGACAAGGCATTTTTAAGGCATCACCTTAGAGAGGTGATATGAGGTTTGCCAAAACCGAAAATAGCTCCTTAATATATTGGACCTCATGAGACTATCTCCATGATTGGTCATTTAGTTTATCGATTAAAGTACTCCAGGGGCTAAGTATTATACATGATGTTTTGCCATGTATACGGATTGAAAAGTACCTAAGCGATGAGGCAACGAAAGTACTAGTAATGGAAGTACTCATAGAAGACATACTTGATATCACAAATAATTCCGTTGAGATAGTAGACGGGAAAACTAAACAGTTTGGACACACCAAGCTTTATTGATTAAGATTAAGTGGAATTCACAGCGAGGACCAGATTATACCTGGTAACGCGAGGGTGAATTCTGAAGGAAAACCCCCCACCCTTCTCTCGGAAGGGAATATTAGGCGTGTAAAATTTCGAGGACGAAATTTCTTAACGGGGGGAGAATGTAACGATTCCGACGAAACCCGGTATACCCTAACCGGTAGACAATAGTTACATCATATTTAATGTCGGGTACATGAGTTACCATAGTAATTATACGAGAATACATGGTTCACTGTATTGATCGTACGTGAATATATAATTCATCGTATTGAATATGCGATTAATCGATCGATAGTTATTGAAACCCGAACGAATCGAGGGTTCAATTATAGACGAGATATATGATATTTAGTGATGTTTACGAAGTATTAAAGCTTCGGGATAAGTGAATTAAAGCACAGAAAAAGAATTTCGATTTAATGGTACGTCGGTACATTAAACGAAACCTTTAATACCAGACCGAGCAAGAGATGATCGATCAAGCCGAAAAAGATGCGCGATAATTAATTATATGATGTTTTAAGTTAATAAACGTCATGGTTTAAGTGTTTAAAGTTTTTAAATCGGTTTTATATAAATTTCATTTTTAAGCCGAAAAACGACCGTTTTAACCTCGTTTTAAGCCGAATTAGACATTTAACCGAAAAACAAACTGAACCAGATTATCCAAAACATTATCCGGATATCCGAAATCCAAACATGTGGCCTAGAATGGAGAGGTGGGTCCCACCCCACCCCCCTAAGAGTTCCGATCGGATTGGGGAAAACCCCATAGCCCTTTATTTATTTTTTTTCATCCAACAAATCAACATCCATCTCTTCCTCTCAAGATCATGATCCAAAACCGAGATTTTGTAGCAAGAAAACAAGGTAAAGAATCGAGTTAATCATGTTTCCATCTTCGTTTCTTGAGTTTATTTGCAAGAAAATGAGGTTTCAATGATGAAAACCGATTCTTGCATGATCAAGTGATGTATACGGGTTATACAAGGGATCTTGGTCCAAGAAAGGAATTAAACGAATCAAAAACGAATTTTTACGGTTAAATCTTTGTTTTTGAATCATAACCGAAACCATGAAAGAAATGGCTTGATCGTGAGTGTAACTTGCTTGGTATTGTGGTATGTTTGTTGTAGGTTCTTTATTTAGTGATAGATAAGGCGGAAAGACGAGTTTGTAGCTTGTAGTGGCGGAAAACGAAAGGTATATTCGGTTTATGTTCGGTTTTGGAGTTTTTGGACAGATTGTTGATGGTTTAGAGTTAGGTCACGAAATTTCACAGGGATGATCTACACATGAAAATATGAGTTCTGTGAATTATTGGTAATTTTTGATAAAGGATGAATATTTGGTGAATTTAATGCTCGGTTTTGGCCAAAAATGATGAAAAATAGTTAAATATCATGAAAAATTCTGGAAAATTTCAGATAAGCTTTTTATATCATGATTAAGTCACACGCAAAATTTGAGGTCAGTTGGAGAAGTCTAAGTAGGCTTTTCGGTTAAACGAGTTCTAGGGTTTTCTAGCTCGGTTTTAGTGAAAATGGCATGTAAAGGAAGATTTTGGTTCTGGAAAAATTACAGGGGACTATGTGGATGGCAGGGGACATCCAGGAGAAATTTGGGATGTTTCTAAGATCGTTTGGTATTTACGACATATTTAGTGTTTAAATGGTGTTTAAAAATAGATAAATAAATTTTAAATATAAAAATTAATTCTGGAAATATTTTTATTAAATTCCCCACTGTCAAAAAGTGATTTTTGCAAAATTTCAAGATCCGAGACTAAACGGATAATTATTCGTGCTAAAAAGAAGATAAAAACAAACTTTTAAAGTCTAAAACGCATAAACCGGTAAAGTTCGTCTAAACGAACTGACTGGTGTATAAAAACCCTAAAAATGAACTATTTTCATATAATAGAGTTAAACAAGTAAAAATGAATCATCCGAAAGTAATTCGGATGATTTGGGTATTTTTAACCGATTTAACAGTTTCCGGTACGCCAAAAACGGAAACGGGTCCCGCGGCCAATCGGGGCGTCTAAACCGAGCTCTAATTTCACAACTTTAACTAAATTATCAGTCAACAACTATTTTCGGGTCGTGTGTGACCAAACTCATTTTTGGAACGTAAAAACGGATAACCGTGCTAGGCACGCAAAACGGGAAAAACGACTAATAATAATTTTGATCAATGAACTCTAAACGATATCACAATCTGAGTCCGGAGAAGTGTTTCTGGGTTAACATTGCCCCCAGAACGGGTACAGTGCTGGGTTAACAGTGTCCCCAGATGTACCGGTTAACTTGGTTAAAGTTATATTAATAATGAGTGTATAGTAACGATCGTAGGGATCATATTACAGATTGGACGTGTTAACTGATAATGATTGTTGTTACCTGCTTGCATGTGCTAAGGTGAGTTTCACGAGCCCCTTTTTCTGAATTATTTTCAAATATTTTCCCGGGGCGGAAGCATGTTACTATTGAAATGTTTAAGTACATACTGAACGCATGGATTTGCGTGTATTTATAAATATTTGATTGTACGGGAATCGTACGGAATGGGTACAGTACTGGGTTAACAGTGTCCCCAGATGTCTCTAGAAGTGTTTATGGGTTAACATTGCCCCCGGAATGGGTACAACTGGGTTAACAGTGTCCCCAGATGTCCAAAGAGGTGTTTCTGGGTTAACATTGCCCCCGGAAAGGGTACAGTACTGGGTTAACAGTGTCCCCAGATAATATTATATTATGATATTGATTTATCAAGGTTTACTCAAATTGTGAAACTCACCAACTATTCGTAGTTGACCCGTTTTCTCACATGCTTTTCAGGTACAACTAAGATGAAGTGATTGCTTACGTGCTAAGTGCTTGATGTGTGTAAGATTTGCGTGTGGGATGTTAGGATACATTATATTACATAGAATTATGTATCGTATGGTATGATGTGTGTATCACCTAGACGGTAATGAAATACGAGATAATGTAATTTGAAGTATATTAATATATTTAGTTTTCTTTATAAACAATGTGGTTGATATCAGATGTGTCTGTGGCATCCCGTTTACGTTTCCGCTGTGGTTTCAGGGTGTTACACACGCGGCTGCAGGAGCGACTGCAAATTGTTCCCCTCTGAAAATAAACAGAAGCAGTTAGAAGAAAAACCCTAAATCAGCAAAAAGAGATGGAGCATACCATAGGGAATAGAATTCGAACCGTATTCAAGAACGATGGGAATCTGTGGCGCCTCTGCCCCAGCATCCTTCCATACCCGGCTCATCCTAAGCATCACCATCCCAGACTCCGCAAAGCGATAAACCGGAGTCTGGATCCGGGAGATCTTGGAAAACCATTCCGCCTCCTGGTAGTTGGAGGCGTGAAGGCTGGGGAGTGCTCTCCCGTTCTTGAATGTCATCGCAGTAGGGACGACACGGGCAGAGATGTAGAATAACTCCCGCTTCCAAGACCGAAGACTGCGCTCGGTAGCACAGATCTTCAAACCCTTGATCCGGGTGACCAAGGTGTACCAGCCTTGGATGCACCTCCAGGAGTAGAAGGTCATCAGGCGGTCGACATGGGGCTCCACACCAGGAATGAGGCACACCCATTCAAAATGGCGGATCTTGGCGATCGCCATTGGGTGTACCTCCGTCAGGTGCACACCGTGTCTCTCCAAAACACGGTATACAAACTTCGTCAATGGGAACCTGAGATTCCCATAGACGAAGAATGCAGCATATACCCTTATCTTGCCTTTGGGGGCATCGTACACCGTCTGATGAGACGCAGGAAACTCAGGCTCGAAAGGCTCGAGCATGAACTTCCTGACGATGTACTGATAGAGGTCGACGGGAAGAGCACACTGGCACTCGCCAGCAGTACTCTTATCGTCCTTGTCAGAAGTGGACGATGGGTTCTCGATATACACGTCGGACTCTTCGGCGGTGACTTCTGGATCATGAGTAGAAGACATGTTTTAGATGTAAAGAACGATTTCAGGAGAATGCTCGACGGAAAAGTTAGAGTATTCGCCGGAAATCGTTTAGAAGAAGAAGAGTGAAGTGAATGTGTGGATTAAGATGCACCCTCTCCCCCTTTTATATACTCATCGCAATGAATGCGATGAATTTAATGCGGATGAGAGAGAGAGCGCAGGTGCAATTAAAGTATGACACGTGGAAAGAGCAAGCTGGCAACAGCTGTTGAAAGGACGCGTGCCGAAAAATTCGCGCCCACGCGCCCGAAAACTCGCGCCCATGCGCCTGAAAAAGCGTCTGGAATGACCATATACCGTCACGTCACCATAACTTCCTGCACGTCCTGAAACTGTCAGAAGAAACCGTCGGACAACGCTAACGTCCCTTCAACAGTTTGGACTGTTCTTATCCTTTCACCAACTCTTCGAATTTCAAAAAGATTCAAAAATAAGAGGGAATACACCCCCTTGGCAACCAAGTAACTATAAGACGGGTGCGGGTACAGTGTCAAGGCAAAACCCTTCACATACTTAGCACCCGCAGGGAATTGAAATCAAGAATACCTTGGAAGTAAAGTAACTATAAGACGAGTGCGGGTACAGTGTCAAGGCGAAACCCTTCACATACTTAGCACTCGCAGGGAATTGAAACCAAGAAGGATCTTCTGGGCCATGCTTGTGGAAAGGGATATAACATCCCCGCATAGCGGGAACATTGAGAACTAGATTGTTTGATGCTCCAAGATGGAATTGGTTGTTTAAACATAATTGATCACTATGTCTAAAACTACCAAAACCTCGTGGAGAACCTATACAACTGAAACTCAACGCTCCTGACTTGCGAGGAGGTTACACACCTACCCGCATCATACCCAAAGATCAAGCAGAAAAGTGGGAAATTCTGCGTGACATTAGGAAAACCGCGGGAAGAATCCCCACGGAAAACCTTAAAACTAGAAACCCTTTTCAAAACCCCTTGCTTAAGTCCAAAAGTTCACCTCACTTATTAACAATTCATGAGAAGAACATTGGACTGGGGGGACTTGAAGAGGTAGGTCCCAGCAGAGCCCAGTTTGACCCGCAAGACTCACCTTGAAGAGGGACGTCTGCGCAAGGACCAACTGGTTCCGCAGGACCAACCATGCTCAGAGATGAAGACCTTACGCGCAGTACGCCAGCTGTTCCCGCAGGAAAAGCCTCCCAATGGTGAAGTACCCCGCCTGTTCCCGCAGTTGCGGATACAAGCCATCAGGGAAGGCTACCCGCACTAATAGCAAGGCTACACGCACAAGGTACTAACTCAATAATTCAGTCACCTGAAGGAATGAGCAAGGCGGGAATACTCCCGCCCAAATGAGCCAGTCCGTACGCTTTTGAAAGATCTTTTGTACCATACCTACCAAGGTATGGACAAAATAGACAAGATCTGACCAAAGCAGCCCATGAACCAATCACAGGGTGACAGCTCACCGACAACAGTACGAGGAGCACGCTCTAGTACAAAATGTCACTATCAGCCGCTGCCTACTCACCAACCCTTGTCGTGGCACGTACATAGCCTGCAGTTGGTGGAAAAGGAATAGTACACAGCCGGCGGAAAAGGAATAGTACACAGCCGGCGGAAAAGGAATAGTACACAGCCGGCCATGTCACTATCAGCCGCTGCCTACCCACCAACTACCAGCATGGCACGTGCGTAGCCCACAGTTGGTATAAAAGGAATATTATACAGCTGGCTGTACCTGCTTGGAAACCTACCTTCGGCTATAAATACTCCAACATCTTGGAACGGTATCATTATCTTGTATCTTATCTTCACTAGCTATTTCTCTTAATATACAATTATATTCAGAGCAATCTAGTCTGATTCTCACGCCGGAGGGTGGTCACAAGGAGAAACCCCCCCCCCCCCTTCTCAGTGACGAGCTCACGGTGTCTGTTTTGCAGGTCATCTGAAGAATAACCATCTTTGCCGGAACTAACCCTCGTGGGAAATATCTATTTAACCCCCAGATTATCCATAATCTGCCCGGGGTCGATTAGTGTTTCTTCATATATGTTAGTGGTGGTGATGGTGTAATCGCACAAGTGAAGAAGAAGCATAAGGTATGAAGTTATGAAAGAGCTAGCACTTGATGCTTTCGTACAGAAAGATTGTTTTATCGGTTGGACTATTTGTGATTGATGAGAGTGAGAAAGTTAAAGTAACATGCTAGCATTTCACGTGGTAGCAGAGTAGCTATGTTTTTGTTTCTTGGAGAGAGAGAGAGAAGAGAAAGTAAAGGTAGGCATTCAATTTTAAATTCAAAATTATTCGAACTCTCTTCATTTCAAAATATTTTCAGTTTGAACGTATATACGATGTTGAACATCAATAGTTAACCCACAAAATTCATTAATGAATCACATATGAGTTACCTAAAAAGTATTTGAATTTAGATAAGCATGCATGGTTTAGTAGGTGCTTTTTATATGACAGTTTTGATAAACAAGTAGTTATATATTCACATTACATTGTGCGACACGATCCGTTTATAACAATTAGCTAGTGTACTCGTGAGCACAACCTCTACCTATATTATTAAAGCAAGACATGTTTTTCAAATGCCATTTAATTAAACTTCCCACATAAGCTGTCAAGTGTACAAATTTTCATTTTTATAATTTCCTCTTATGAACGATAAAATGAAAAATATGTTGTTGGTGGTAATCGAATTCATTATTTTGCTTTTAAAATGTTTATGGCTTACCAACTCAACTAGGATGAATTAATGTTAACCTCTCTTTTTCTTAATAGGTATAGATTTACAACCTTCCATTTTGTTTTATTTTTTACCACCCGTGTATCACACGGACTCTATCATAGTGTTTAATAAATGTATCATTTTCTTAAAAATGTTTGTGTTAATTAGGATAGTTTGTCTATGAAGTAAATCGGGTGTGTGGTCTTTTGAGACAACAACTATTAAAAACATGCCCAAAGAACCGAACACAAAGCACACGTTGTTGAACAAACTTTATTCGAGTCTTTTTGTTTACAATGAACTGATCGGGAGTAAACCACACCCCAATACATATATTAATTATAATCGTACCAATTTAATTATTTTCCAGGACTCAAACACTAAATAAACTAATCCTAATTATAGCCACCGATAATCATAAATTAAGTAAACAGATAGACCTAACAAATTTAAAAAAGAAAAAAAATCTAGCTTAAACAAATAAATTAAGATGAACTCCTTGAAAAACTATAGGTGCACAAGACAAATCAATTAAATCAGCTAGTCATGTGTCTTTGACTAAAATATGGACGGTTCTATAATCCACATACAGCCCTATGTTAACATATTGTCTCTTTCGCTTCCATAGAGTAGGTGCGTTTAATTGCATTTCGACCTGTAGTGACATAGTGTTCCATAAATTAATGGGCCGGTTGGGCTTTTATTTGGTTGAACTTTTAAATTAGTTGAGCTGTAAACAAACAGGGGTAACGTCATATTTTTTCAAGGGTAACGAAATAAGAAAACTTGTCAAAAAAATTAATCTTTTACACTATCGACGAATAGTTGAGGGGTAGCGGAGGCTACCCCTGATGAAGAGCCAGGTCCGCCACTGGTTCCGCTAGTCATATGTTTTGTGATTGGTTGTTTTATAAATCTCCGTAACATCTATACATTTTAACAATGATGTGATCGACAATCCCTCATCGATCCATTTCGTTCTTCATGCCTCCATACACCCCTAACAACCTAAAGTTAGAAATATGTCAATATGCATTGTAAACCCAGCCTATTAATCAATATTAACGATTAATAGCATCAACAAAAAAATTATCAAATGTAACCCCACTTAAAAGCAAAATTACTAATAGGGTATAGTAAGATTAATGACATTAGTTAGTATAATCAATTTGAGAACCATAATCTTCATTATGCGGCTTGAGAGTCATTTATTACTTTTGTTACGACGTGAAAATCATCTCTCACAATTGTTATCACTAGTAAAATTCTAGTTCATCTCGTAAAACAAAATTTTTGGGTTGGAACAAAACTCGACATGCGTGGGGATGAGATTTTGAAGCTGCGTCACTCTACGTATGAGACGGGTTCACTCTACGTCTTAACATTAGAGATGGTCTGATATCTTTTCGACTTCGGTATATTCTTATAAAACATCCTTTCTATTAAATAAATAGCTATTTAGATGAATTAAAAATAGGTGTTTCTTTCTTTCTTAGAAAAGATTCGTTACCAATTTACTATTACTATTCGAAAGAGTGTAAGCCCACTGTTTTGTTTTTAAGTAGGTTAAGAAAATATAAACTATAACCTAGGAATCACAAATCTCAGATCCAATAAACATGGGGTCCAAATTCCGAGGCACAAAAACTTAACATAAATTTGGAAGCCACCAAACTCGTTTCATACAAGCTTATAATATATTGATATGGAGAATCAAATAAATTGATAGACAAGTTTAAAGATATTTACCCTTGGTTTTAAGGTTTAGGTGATGAAACAATATATATCCGCTTATATAACCCATTCACGTCGGTATTCATGTCAATATTTAGTTATGGCTATTTGTAAAGTCAAAGTCACCTGGGTTTATGTTTATGCATTAGGCCAAATTCTTGTTGTTTTCAACGTGAATAAATGTAAAATGTCTATAGTCTGCAAACCACATCTGCAGGTATCTGTAAAAGAAAAGGTGGACCAAACCTCTGCGTTTCGTAAAAAGAAGACTGTTTATTATTTAATGTCTGTAGATTTTAAACAAATTGATAGTGGTGTACAAACTGTGGTAGTGGGTGGTGCTGCTGCTGGATGGTGATAGTGGTAGTGTTGGCGGACGGTGATGGTGGTGGGTGGTGGACATTGGTGGTAGTGGACGATGGTGGTGCCGAATGGTGGGTGGTAGACGATGGTGGTGGATGGTGGAAAGTGGTGGTGGACAGTGGGTGGTGGTGGTGGCGAACGGCGCGGTGGTGGTTGTGGTGGGCAATGGGTTTTGGTAGGGTGTAGTGTTTTAACCCTTCTGCAGACCTTAGAAGATCTCATAAGTGAATGAGCCAAATCTGCACCAAGAAGAGCTTGCGCGGACATTTTGTAATGAAACGTCTTTGATTAAACAAACAGTCTGCAGATGGTAATGTCTGCACGGCGAAGACAAAGGAGCCTACACAGGCCTTTTAAAAAAAACAAAACAAACAACAAACAAACAAACGGCATTAACTTGCACCAACACCTTCTACAACTTTTAATTGATCAAAACCCTTGTATAAAATAGTAGCCGAAAACAATTCACCAAATATATAAATAGTGCTATAGTTATCAAGAGGTGGTTATTGACATTTTGATATATTTACCAAAATTGAAAAGTATAATAGACGTATGTTTTCTTATTTCTTTTTTTTTAATAAACGGTTTCCTCTAATTCACATGAGATTGAGTTAATTTTAGATTTTGTTCTTTTGATAACAAGATTAACAACTACTTTTATTTAATTTTATATAAAAAAAAAAGTAGTGTAGACGAGGAATAAGTTGCGCAATTAGCCCCTTTTAAATTGCAAAACTCAATGTTTTAAAGATGACATTGATAGTACCAGAAGTGGGTTGCGGGCTGCATACAAGTGTAAAAGTTAATTAAAAGAAAGGGATAAAAGCTTCTAATATGTGCTTATTTATTATGATCTTTTTAAATTATTCTATTATTATTACTTTTGATGAATATCTTTCTGTAAATGTATAATACATTTTCTAAACTATTCTAACATGTACAAGAAAAATATTTCGTTTTGCTTCAAAGCTCAAACCCTAAATATTAAATTTTATGAACAAATTGCTTGATTGATAAATTAAAGTTTTATATATACAAAGAAAAATTGTTTTTGTCCAATAATTTCAAATTTGTAATTTTCGTTCCTATGGTTTCATTTCATTTGTAATTAAACCTGATCCCACTAACCCTATTAAGCCTGGCTGTTAAACCCATCAGTGTGCCTCTCACGTGAGGAGCATTTTTGTCTTTTTTTCTCAAATACACCCCAACCTCTCATGTGAGGAGGCTTGCGAATTAGAGTTGGGGTTTATCTGGGGAGAAAAAGGACCAAACTGCCCCTCACGTGAACTGTCAGACTTAGCAGGATTAGTGTGATCGGATAATCACAAGTGAAATCAAACCATAGGGGCGAGACGAAAACCACAGCTTACTTTAATTTAATTTAAAGAAGTTTATGAAAAAGAATGAAAGTTAAAAAGGGACTATAAAGCATTTCCAAAATATAGTTGAAGATATCTTAAGATTTTATTTGTATCATTAAGCATGACCTAACCGAGCACCATTAATCATTGATGAACCATTATTATTACCATCATTCGTCATAAGACTCATAACACATATCAAGACATTAACAATTCGCTAAAAACTAGCAAATCATTACTCATTATAGCACTAATCATTACACATAAATAATAACACTAATCATTACATACTAGTACACTTAACTTTTATTTGTTTGACCGGTAACTTTTTTTTGAATGGTAAATAATTATGTAAATATCGATTTTTTATTTTGCAATATCAGTTTGTGATCGCATATTTGTGTTAAATCATATATATGGAATTGAGTTTTAGGACCAACACAATTGTCGGGTGTCGCCTTTAGGTTTAGTCGGTTGTTAGCGGGGCATTAGTGTTTGTTCTAGTGCGTGTCGGGATAATGTTTGGGGGTGGTTTTAGATTGTCTTGCAAGGGTGTTGGTTTCCCTTTGGTGTTTGTATCTTCTAATGTCTTTGCAGTTTTATTTTCTAATAATTCTTATCAACAAAAAAGTATAAATTCAAAAGAGTGGACCTATTGATAAATATAGCAAAAAGCCAAATGCTAAATGAGAATTTGAAAGATGAAAAAAAGAACATGTTATTCATAAACATAACATATATGTATCCATCAATCATCTTCACTTGGTGTTTTACCCTCTAATCATCATGGCTTTGTGGATTTTACCCATCAATCATAAGGGTGTGTAGTTTGGAAGTTGATTGTCATTTGATGCTACAAATCCTTGGTGCCTTACCCAACAAATAAATAGTTAGCCACCGGCCCTAGAGAGTAAAATGCTTAGACACTATAACTATGAGAGACTTTTTGTTCATAAGAATATTCTCTCTTAAATCATTAACACGTTTTGGGCTTAATGTTAGTGGACGATAGAAAAACTTCACAGTTAAGGAGTTAAAGTGAGAGTAGTATCAGAATAGGTGACCTCCTGGGAAGTCTCCACGTAGGCAACAAAAAACAAATCAATGAGCTCTTCATGGGTAAAACGAACAATATTTATGATACGAGAGGTGGTTGGTTGTTATGCTATAATGGTTCAAAGTGTATCAGTATTAACACTTTGTTGCAATGACATGTCCAACTTTTCAAGTCTAATTCGATATGTTTGAGTGAGTGTATAATATTCTAAACCTTACAACAACGCATTCAACCTATCAGTTTTATTCACTGTATATAATGAAGTGTCTAGCACATTATATGCGTGCAACTATATTTTAGATTTAGTATTGTATGAAGTTATAAATAGATAAATAAATAAACAAAAGCTACATGATACAATAAATAGACACTTAAATCATTTGATACGAGTTTCTATTTGAATCGATAAAAATAAAAGGTAAAAGTTATAAAACAAAGAGCAAGATAAGAAAAAAACAAATAGCATAGAAGAAGACAAGTGGAAGAAGATGTTTGCTGGCAGGTGGGTGGCTGTCACTAAACTCATTTGAAAGACATCAGACACAAACACATGCATCTTACATCTCTAATCCAAATTATATTATATTTTTCAAATTATATTTCAATGTTGGAGTAGCCTATAACATTATCATTATCAATTTTAATTTTCAAATGAAGTTAAAAACACTTACAGTTGTCATTAAA
Source organism: Bidens hawaiensis (assembly GCF_021521415.1). NCBI lineage: Eukaryota > Viridiplantae > Streptophyta > Magnoliopsida > Asterales > Asteraceae > Bidens > Bidens hawaiensis. The sequence goes on from NW_027495981.1 coordinate 153,802, forward strand.
CAATATCTTTTCAAATTCAAATATCATGAAAATTGAAACTAACGTTAGATTGTTTAACAATCGGATTAAGATGAGTTGGCTGGAAAACGAGCTTGTATACTCGAGTTGCGGCATGGCTAGGTAACATAACTCGTTTTCATATATATTTTGATGATATTATATGTTAGTCGTTTCTTAGTCAAGTCACATTTTACAAGTTGACAAGAGTTCGAAAGTATAGATATCTTAAAAAAAAACACTATTAAACTACGAATGTACAAGAAAAATTGATGAAAATTTGTTTCGGTGAGTCAATGAGCGGGCAACCTTTATCGAAAGTCGTTACAAGCCCACTAAATCGAGACATGTCAACTAAGTTGAATTATGAATAAATTCTTACCTAACAAGTTATTAGCCACGAGTTAGTTGAAAAGTTCTGTTTTAGTAGCATATTTGATTAAATGGCGACTCTTGGGTTGGTTTATGGCCAAGGGTGAAGCTTCATAGAAACAACAACCCCCCCCCCCACCCCCTCTTTTTGCTTAGTATTTTAATCTATGCGTTTTCGTTCGAAAATTTTATACTTTCAATCCCAAAACAGGATCCAAGCTTCACCACTCTTGTGGCATTGGATTCATGTGTGTTTGTTTGCCTTTGGTATCAAACTTTCAGTAGTTGCTGCATTTGTTTTCATGCCTTTGGCTGCCTCAATTGTATGTTGTAATGCTGAATGTTGTTTGCCCCTCCATGGAGCTTGATGAAAATAAAATGAAGATAAGAAAATATACCAAACTAATATATTCAAATTCAATAATAGCATGACTTTTTTTTTTAACCTTTGACTAGATATATAATAAAATAAAATATAATAATATAATAAAAGTTTGTAATCGTACCTTATCTATACTACATTATAAATTATTTGACATGTAATTATAAGTGCTTATAGGGTGGTAAATGGGTTGGGTTGGGTCGAAACGGATTAGGGTCGAAATGGGTCAACTAAAAAAAGGGTTGTTTTGGTTCGGGTCGGAACGGGTTAGGGTCAAAAGGTTTGGGTCAGAACGGGTCAGGGTCGGAACGGGTCAAAACGGGTCGGATCGGTTTTTTTTTTTAAACGAGGGTAAAGTCGCAAATGTTTTAGTTTTTTTTACATTTTTTGTTTTTGATTTATATTTTGAGTTATGATTTTTTATTAATTTTTTGAATTTTTTTGGGAGGGGTTTTTATTGTGTTAATAAAAACCCCTCCCAAAAAAATTAATAAAAAATCATAACACAAAATATAAAATCAAAAACAAAAAATGTAAAAAAAACTATAACATTTGCGCCGTTGTCCTCGTTCTTCTTATAAAAAACAAAAAAAAACGAGAAATGAACTGAAACCGAAAGCCGACGAAAACGAAACATAAACAAAAAACGAACATAATTAATCAAAACCGAAAAATCGATCTAAATGAAACTAAAAACTGAAACAGAACAGAAATGAAACTGAAAAAACAGACAACAACGAAACAAAAGGCCAAAACGAATCCAAAACCGACCAAAAACAAGCAAAAGAAACCGAAACCCAACCTGTCTGACGTAGGTTGTCGCGGTCTACTCAAACAATTAATTTTAAGACTTAAATACCTATAATAAGTACGGGTAAGTAAGGTCGTCTTCTTAGGGACTCAAGGAAAGTACAAGTTTATTTAATTTATAATTAATTATTTAACCTAAGCGGACAGACGATGTCAAGCAGTTTTTAGAAAAAGATTTAATTAAAAGTAATGATTACTTAAAACGATTTGTAAACAATATTAATTAAAAGTATTCATTATAGGTTCAGGTTATGTGTTCCATACGTTAATCACAGATTCTTTAGTCTTTGGTATTATAATAATTGCTAGTCCTATGGTTTGATTTATGATGACAAACGATACCCTAACCGAATTGTTGACACAAATGCACCCGGACACCACAATTACCAATTCTATGTCTAAGATGATTAACTCAATGATAAGGTTTGATGATTCTAGTCCAATGACACAAAAGCTTAACCCTAAGTGTTGATGAACAACCAAACAAACGTTACACAAATCAATAATTGCAAACTCAAGCTTTAAGTAACCAAATACTAATTAAGCAAGACAAATCATATAATATTAATCAGGTTATATTCATGAAGCACAAGAATCTGATCGTAACAGTATATTACACAAAACCTTAGCCTAAAACGAACACATACGACTAGCCGGACATCGACATAATCGTTAAAGCACTTATCTTGATGAAAATACGATTGTAGGACAAACCGGAAGCCTCAGGATGGATGAAAGTTGCCCTAGAACACCTATTCTGCCTCTGGAAGTCGTTCTATGCCGAATAGGGTCGAAAAATCGTTTATATAGTGAAAAACCTAACTTTAGCCGACTTTGAGCATCTTCGCGATATGTGAAGATGCAACTGACTTCATATTCGAATTTGTCTCGTCGAGAAACATGAAATTCATGTATTAGGATTCCGTAACTCATTTTCTAGGCCAAGATATGCCCGTTTTACTAAAACACACTTTCCTGGTAACCCATGTTGTTCAGTTTTCACTTCGGCTTCAGGTTTCTTATCCAATCCTCTCCCGAATCCTTCTTAACCCTCAATATATGTTTCCCCATACTTCCATCTTCTCGAGACTTGCTTAATCTTCATCTGGGTGGCTCTACATTAGCTCGTTTAAGCTCCATAACTTCCAATGTCCTGAAAACACATAGCAATGCTTGAAGTACCAATGTTCATTCATTTATTTACCTAAATATAACTAATTAATATATAAAATTAACTAACTTTTACCCAACCATCACCGTCCAGTGCTCCGAAACCGACCAAAAAGAAACAAAGGATACCGAAACCCAACCCGTCTAGTGTGAAAGCTTATGTCGGCTCGAAACCTAAACCGAACTCGTTCCAATCCAAAACCCGTTTCAACCCAAGCTTGCCACATTTCCTTAAGACACTAACCCAAATGGACCCATTTCTTTAAATTTGTCGACCCATTTTGACCCGAAAATAAGGTGGAATTTTAAGTGACCCATTTTGACCCATCTTATTAAAATCTATGACCCAAACCAACCCATATGATTTTTAAAACAACCTAAATTTACTCATTTGAAATGGTTTTGGTCAAGATTGCCACCCCAAACTGCTTCTAAATATATGAATTAAAGCTATTGATGGTGACCTCTCCTACCACCCTAAGTTACTAAACAACCCCACAAAAGAGATGTGCAAAGGAGAGAAAGAGAGTGTTGGGTTGTGCGGTTTCTTTTGGGTAGGTACCGACGATGAGCGTTTAAGTTGTCGATGGATAGTTGGATGTTGATGTTGGGTGGTTATCGACGATTACCACCAATGTCGTCCTAAAAACACAAACAACCCCACAAGATTCATTTACATAAACTGAAACTATAGTTTTGAAATTCGTGCAAAGATATTTACATATTATACCCTTCAAGATTCATTTAGTTACACAAAAACCCACATCTTTCATTTAGTTACACCATTAACCATGCAACTTTTTAATATAGTTACCCTAAAGTTTCATTAATTACACAATTAACCTCACAACTTTTTAATATAGTAACCCTCATGTTTCATTAAGTTACACAAACAACCTCACAAGTTTTTAATACAGTACGAACCAATACCGTAACGAACCGAACCGATACTAATCGATACATCGAGTTCCTACGCCGCAACGCGCGTGTTTAAACAACTAGTTATTATTGTTTATTCTTGATCATATAGTCCATCAATTAAAAAGAATGGGAAAAGGGTGAAAAAGAATAGGTCTACACTTGCCTCTTCAAGTTGTGCAAGAAACCCCATTGGCTTGACCTACTGATTAGGCTTTATATCTCCGTACATTTCTTTTGTGTTTTAATTACTTTCTATTATTATTATTATTATATGAAGCAAATTTTGATATGACAACCTTGTAGACTGGACTGGCCTAATGTAGCTGAAGATGATATTAAAAGATTACATATTTATCAAAAGATATATAAAAAGGTTAAGTTAAATAGGAAACAAGAAGTAGCATCATCACATGACCACATTAATAAACAATGAGTTGGGGTTGCCAATTTCTTAAATACAGGACCACAACCTTCTTGCCAAGGTAAAATTAAGTTATTGTTGATTATTTTGTTTTAATATAATTTTATGAACTTTTATTATATATTTTTAAATTATATCATAAAATTAAGAATTTTATTTTTAGTTTTTGTATATATTGCTACATTTATGTAAAAACGTTTTCTAAAATGTTAGTGAGACAACCAAACTAATTACAAAGACACCCCGAAGTTATCCAATTAAGACAATGCGTTTAAACCAATTGCAACAGTACTAGCATAAATCGCTCCAAGTTGTTCAAATACAAAGAACGAACGAACTGTGTAATTATAATAGTGCCTACAAACCATTATAACGGTACGTTACATCATGCCCTCACCCTAGATAAATGTTTCTTCTTAAATGCTTCATACACATAAAAATCAGTTTGTATGGAATCCAACACTATGTATAATATGGGCCTTGACCTCATTACCCACAACCACAAGATCAAAGAATATTCGACCAATGAACTTATTTTTCGCCAAACTTAGTAATTGAAAGAAACAGGTCCCTAATTTTAATTGCTTGAAATTCATGTGTTCCTTGAGACAATACAACACATGTGATAATGCTACAATATTATGAAAACAAAACAGGAAAAAATATTACTTTATTAATTAAAACAATTTGTTTTTCTTGAAATGTAGGGTTTCATTTATTTTGGAACAACATATATTCACATGGGACTTGCTAACAAAAAAAATATATGCCAACATAAACTTATGATTATGATCCTGTCCATATGTAGCAAATGCCTTTAATCCAAATCCTACAATTTGTTAAGTCAATACCATTGAAGCAAGAAATTATGAAATAGTTACATTGTATATTTATATACAACAAAATCATGGTCAAAATCTTCATTTAGTTATGACTTTTTTTGCTTTTCTTTAACACCATTGACATATTCCCGACAAAATCCTGGCCCGCGTTGCTACCGGTGAGCCGCTCTAACGCCTCGGCTGCAGCGTCTTTTTCAGCTTGTTTCTTATTATGGCACGGGTGGCCCATAACCTGCATCCCGTTGAACTCGCATATGGACCGAAACTGGTTGTCGGGCAGTTGGGTGGTTTGGTAAGTCGGGGGCGGGCACCCAGCTCGGGTAAGGAGTGTTTGTAGTTGACCTTTTGAATTGTCACCGCCTGGTCCACTATCGATCCTAGAAATTGGCGGCTGTGGTGGTGGAACAGATGCGATAAATGGTTTTGAGTCGTATAACACCTGGCGATTGAATACGAATTTGCCATTGCATTTGTCTTCGGGTAGAAGTAACCGAATTGCGGATAAAAGCTCATGGTGCGTGTGTATGTCCATTCTGGGGTTCGTTAACTGATGCATAAACATTAATTAGAAAGAAATTTAAATATAATTAGAAAGAAATTTAAACAAAATATAACCGATTGATATAAAACAAGATGGAGATCATACTTTGCACTGAATTAGCTCGTTGAGCTCTCGTCTTAAGGTTTGATACATTTCGGCTAATGTGGGGTCCATAAAGAACTCCAAGTATCCGCCCATCATTTTCAAGTGACCGTCCTATTTAAAAAAAAAAACAACGTAAATGTTAGTGAAAGTGAATAATATAAAGATCAAGTAAGTCGATTTTGAGCTCAAACCAACACAAAAACCAAAAATTCATTTTTTGAGGTTTTGAAACCGTTCAGCTTTCGTTTGGGTTTGGCTTAGCTTTGGTTTTACCATTTGGGCGTGAAAAATTTTGGGCCGAAAAAAAATTTGCCCAAAATAATGAATTCGGTTTGGTTCAGTTCGGGCATTTCAGTTTGTTTTTTCAGTCACAGATCAATTTGTTTGTTTTACTTTTTTATGCACAACATTATAAGAGAGAACAAATTAACAGACTTACAATATCGCCTTTTGAAAGGGTCCCACCAAATAGCAGCAAAACTGAATCAGAAATGGCTGTTGAATCTCTAAGAAAAATAGAGTTGACTTTAATCTTTTCATTGAAGATCAGCCACGGGAATGGAATCTTCGAATCACGTGCATTAACCGAGTTCTTATGGTATCAAAAGAAAAAACATATCAAAAATTCAAAATAGAGACATTTTCAATTTGTTTTTTTAGATATAAAACTTACCGAGTGTAGATGCACTTGACCGTCCTCCATTGTTTTCAGCGAAAACGACTTTTCATTATGCTGCAAATAAACTTAACATAAATATAATATACGAAATATGAAATAAAAATAACTAGACGTATATATTGTCAAAATAAACTTACGACAACCGAGCAAATTCCAGGATACAGGCCGTAACAGATAACCGCACGGAGAAGATTTTCATCATAACTCCATGTGTTATAAGTAGTAATATTGCTATCTATAAGACCCGTATCTATAAGTACGGTTTGAAATTCGTGACGAAGAGAATAAATGGTTTTCATAGATTGTGCAGAAAGAAAATTTTTCCAACAATAATCAAAACCATTAAGCTCGAATTCAGCTACTTTCCAACCCTCATACGCCCTCACAAGGGCAAGGTGGTCACTATGATGATCATGGGAAAATTGTGCTTTAGCTGCTTCTGCCAGCTGTAACTTATAAAAATCAGAAAATAATAAAAAAAAATAAAAATAACATCTTCTCCTCATAATGTCTGACTTACATCTTTTTTGTCTAAAGGAGCCAAAAAAGGGTCTCGGACACTGAGACCCGCAGCGACTGTGAGTATCGGATCAAGACAGTTAAAGATTGCACCGAGTATAAGCATCTTTCCGAGTTTCGGCTCCACAGGAAGCATCGCCAAATAACGACCTGTCAAAATAAAAAAAATTAATGAACCTGGCGAACATGAACAGAGCATGTTTGTGTTTGTTCGTTTAGCTTTAATTGAACAAACAATCGAACACGAAAAGTTAAAGCGAACGATTTTTTCTTGTTCATGTTCGTTTGTTGAGAATGAGCATGTTTGTGTTCATTTATGGTCGTTCGTTAAAAGTATAAACAAACGGTTCACGAAATAACATAACTGAGTTTAAAACCAATTAAAAGTAAAGGTGAATAACAATTTGTTGTTATTAAAAATAGACTAGATGTAATGAGCCGAAATACTTTTTAAGAAATAAAAATACTAATGTACGTAAAAACTAGACTAGATGTATTGAGCCGAAATATTTATAACATGAAAATACTAACATACGTAAACCAACAAACAAACGTAAACTAACAAACATAAATGATCACAAAAGGATTTTAATGAGTGAACGCTCACAAACATAAACAAGACACGCGTTCATGTCTGTCCGTTTAACTAAATGAACCGGTTATTCTGTTCATGTTTGTTCGTCGTAAGCGAAAATTAGCATACCCAAAACGGTTAGATTTTCACTCTTGTCTAAAGCACCGATAACCTTGAGATACTCGATGGCATTTTGAACCTGTGAACGATCAATTAATGAAAGTAAATATGATGTAATATTTATAATTAATATATAAACAAATTGTATATATGCGAGTTGACTGTTGCCCAATACCGCTAATAATTCGGGTGACTGTAGAGCTTTAGATAGAAACTCAGATATACTTCCAAGTTTTAAACTTTTGATTTGAAGACAAAGTGACTGCAAAGGTGTCCTTAATATTTCTGGTAATTGATATTCTGCAAAACCGTTATAAACAGATCTTGGGTATAGATGGTAGCACACTCCGGGTTGAACACGACCTGCCCGTCCACGTCTCTGTATATCCAATAAAAAAATTGATAAATATTATAAAAAGGATTAGTCATATTCAAATAAAAGTATAAAACTTACCTGTTTAGCTGAAACTTTTGATATCCAAGAAGGAAGTAAGCATGGAGTATTGTTTAACGCATCATACGATGTCTCTTTTGCTTTCCCACAATCGATGACAAAAACCACGTCATCAATTGTGATACTCGTTTCCGCCATATTCGTAGCCAAAACTATCTTCCTCGCCCCATTTGCCGGTTTTTCAAATATTAATTTCTGTATGCATAGCTTAAAAGTCAGTATTTTATCATAAAAAGCTAACAACAAGTATGTAAATGCACATGGGCCCACCTGCTCTGAGCTGGCCATAGAACCGTGGCACGTAAGAAATAAAACACGGGCCGGATCTCCAAGAACAGGGTGTGCTTGCAGCTTTTCCTTTAGAGAGCTTATGTCATCCCACCCGGTCATAAACACTAAAACCGCACCAGGTGTTTGATTCTCACATATCGTGAATAATATAAATTCTATAAGATTAAAATTTATGCAATCGGGATTCCAACAAGACATAGATTCACGTGTCTGTTGACTGTAGCTCCTATAGTCAGCAGATACGAGCGCGTCCTATTTTCATTTTTTTTTTCAAAATATAGCATTAAAAGTTAATAGAGGAGAACACTAACAAACTAAACGATTTGAAATAAGAAGATGATTTACCTCAACAGCTGAGGCGATTTGACTTTTTCTCTTTTTAATAAATTGCTTATTTGACTTCCATGTTCTTTCTTGACCATAATCGTCGATTTGATTTTCTGCGGTTAATGGGTATCCGGTTGATTCCAAAACATCTTCAAGAAAATAGCCATGCACAGGGTGCGTAAAACCCTACGTGCGATGCAATAAAAGCAACACATTAGTTAATCATCGATAAAAGTAACAGCCCAAACTTGAAATATGAGTAAGCCTAAACAAACCGAACATTCAGTGAACCTTTCATGAACCGCCCGCCATGAAGTTCGTTTATGGTTTATTTTAATGAACAAACAAACACGAACACGTCTCGTTCTTTCATTATGTTCGTTCGTTTACAGTCATTTATGTTTGTTAGTTTACATTTACTGTTCGTTCGTTTACGTTCATTAATAAATTCATTAAAATTATTACGCACGTTACGATTTAGACTAGTTGTAATAACGTTTTAGGCCAACATAATGTTGTTAATTAAATTCATCGTTTACGTCCGTGGGCCGTTTGTTTATATTATACTATTAATGAACGAACATAAACTAACAAAGCACATATAAGTTTCTTAAAAAACAAGAAAACCAAGTTTGTTTAATTGTTTTTGTCCGTTTGGTTTGTTTACAAGCTTAAAAAAAATCCGTTTCAACCTGAACTAAAGTATTACCGGGATGTGGACCGATGGGGCCCCACCAAAGTAGGTTGAAAAGAGGTTTGCATCAAGGGTTGCACTCATTAAAACAACTCTAAGATCAGGGCGACGAGCAAGTAGTTCTTTAAGAACAATAAGCAAAAAGTCTGTCAAAAAAGCAAGCATTTTTAACCACATTTTATATAAAAAAAACTATGGACGCTTATAAACATCATTTATATTATTATATACCTTCATTCATGCCACGCTCGTGAATCTCATCTACAATAACATGAGTAACACCCTTTAAGTTCCTATCAACCAATAATCTTCTCAACAAAATTCCCGTGGTGCAAAATAGTAGACGGGTATCTCTTCCTTTCATACCCTCCAACCTAACTTTATATCCAACCTTCAACAAAAAAGTTAACATCTTTATACATTATACTATAAAGATATTTTGTTTTAATTATAATACAACTTGTGGAACAAAGCAAACACATTTTAGCCCAAATAGACCCGTTCAAAAGTAAACGCCTCAAAATTGCCAGCTACGATAAAGTAGTACTTACAGTATCACCTAACTTCTCGCCTCGCTCAGCAGCGATTCTTTCAGAAACAGACATAGCAGATATACGTCGAGGTTGAGTACATATTATACTACATGTGGCCCCACGCAGAGAATTAATTTCTGATTCTAATATAAATTGAGGAATCTGTGTTGTCTTCCCACAACCAGTTTCACCTGAGATGATAACAACCTGTAAAAGTATATCATTTACATGTGTATAATATTATTAATGATCAAAATATATTCATGAAAACTATACCATGTAATACCTGATTCTGTTGAATGGCATTTAATATTGCATCTTTTTCTTTGTAAGCGGGTAGGCTTTTACGGAACTCGCCCATCCTCCAACCATCTGAAGAGTCCTATAACAAACAATCGTTTTGCAGAATTATATCATATTAGTACTTCTGTGCATAAGAACCTAGATATATAGTATATTATACAAGATAAAAAAACGAACCTGCCATGCTTTTTGGTCAGTATGCAGTTGAACACTCCTTAGCCAGTTGATCTTCTCCAGTGCCACCTTGGTCTGTGGGCCCAGCTCTGGTTGCTCAAATAACCCATCATCATTAATGATGCTACCATTGCTACTTGTTTTTGAAAACAAACTATCTTTTGAACCATTGTTACTCTTAGCCTTGTTAGAAAGATATTCCTTCAAATGAGCATCAACTCTCTTTTGCAACTCTAGGGATAAAGAAACCTGCCAATATAAAATCGTCAGCATTCAAGAAGTTAATAATATTCTAAATAAACTTATATGATTTAATAAATTACCTCCCTTTGTGGGCGTTTATCATCAAGATCAAAACGATAGTTTGGCAGCGGAACCTTGCTAACAACAAGCACTTTGGTATACAAATGGCTGCAAAGAATTACAGTCAACTGCTTATTTAATCAATACACATAATAAGCATGCGAGCGCTTAACTCTTAAGATAATATTAATAATACCTGTGCAAGCCCATGCTAGTAGCTAGGGCTGCTATTTGTTCATAATCACGCCTGTCCTTTTTTTCCCTTGAAATCAGCTCTTGTTTATCTTTACTTTGCAGTAGTGTCGTTAGCTTCCGCTTCCAAGGATCTAAATCCGATGTGGAAGGACCCTGAAAATATAAAAACAACATCAATACAAAAACGACAAAAAGTTGCTAAATAAAAAAGCATTCATGGCCATTTACCAACAAGCCAAATTAACTCTCTACCAAACCATAAAACCAGTGCAGTACTATTTAGTTCTTCATGGTAACATCCATAAAACCGCCTAGTAATCTACTCAAATTATAATGCCTTGGGTGAAATTTAGCACGGTTATCAAGTTCTTCTCAGTTTCTCATAAGGAATTAGAATCTGGATCACTTTGGTAGTTAAAAAACAACCAGTTTGATCCCTAAAGTCAAACTACACCTCTGTTTTAATAACAAATGTAGTAACGGTTTAATGTACTAGCACATGGTGTTAATTGCTAAAGGACCAGACGAAGAAATAAGTATAAGTTTGTAACATTACTCATATAATGTATTCTTATGGCATTCACCCTTTCAGTTAGCTGTTAACCTAGGATCCACCTACTTTCCGACTGATTGAAGCTAAATTAATGCTTCTTGCAAACAAGTATTGTTTCTGAAACCTAAATTTTGCCTTGAAACTTAATCAGCATTGTAAAACTTGCACCTAGGCGGCGCTTAATCGGTAATCAGCCCTAGACCGATGCGATTTCACCTGATCGAACCCATCAATCAGTACTCAGTCAAAAAATCTGACATTTTTTTTATTAGTTACGTTTACGCTTAATTAGTTTATGTTTAATTGTTTATGCATAAAAATTCCAATCCGACAAATTCAAGCTAATCGCTAGTCAGTACCCCACCGCCCGACTAGCGAGTTCCACAGCACTGAATGAACTAAACAAACTGAATTAACAACATTCTTTACTAAATTAACCACATTTCCAAATTGCAATAACAATATAACAAAATGCAGTTAAATGAATAAAACTCACAGGGTGAACCGGGAGCACGAATTGTGGCTGTTGTTGATGAGGAGGCTGCACGTAAGGATAAGGGCTCGGTATCGGTAACCCAATATTATTATTATTATTATTACTACCAATGTAAGGTGCAGCATTAACAACAGCAGGAGAATTAGATGCAACAGCTGCAGACGGAGTGATGACGGACCGAATGCGATGATGTGGCGGCACGTACACGGAACCGTACGGTGGCGGACGCGGTGCGTCCGTCATTGCCGGTGACAATTAGGTTTTATTATTATTATTATTTGGGGGTTTAGGGCACGAAAGTAGTTGAATAGTGAATACTCACGGCGGCGAATCAGTCAGTTAATCGCCGGTGTGTTGGCGGTGGTGGTGATGACGGTGGATTGAGGGTTTGAGTTTGGGGTTTGGGTTTGTACTTTGTGTTAAATGTAAAGAGTGGATCTCAGACGTCCATTTTGATCCTATGAGATGAGATCACTCTTGTAACTTGTAACTGAAAACTACTTCGTGTGACTTAAAGGTGAAAAATATACTTTATGGCTTGCATTTGCTTTTACCTTATTAGTCTTGTTTGGTTAGTTTATGGTAATAAAATGAGTTATTTTATGTTATTTGATATCAAAAAAAAATTGTAGGAATGAAATAAAAAGTAATAAAAACAAACTCATCTCTCAAAATATATATGTATTTTTTTACCAAAAAAAACTGCAATGTGACGGTGGTGGTGGCTCCGGCAACAAAAATGGTGTGGCGGTCAAACCACAAGGGCGGTGGTTGTGGTGGTGGTGGAGGGGGTGGCGGTGGTAGAATTGATGGTGATGGTAGGGTGGCAGCGATGATGGTGGTGGTCAGGCATTGACCCTGGTGGTGGCGGTGATGGTCAGGTGGTGACGGTGACAATGGTTGTGGTGGTTACGATGACGATGGTGGCAGCGACGACGGTGGTAGCCTTGGTGGAAAGGTGGTGGTGGCGGCGGAGGTGGTGGCGGTTAGGTGGTGTTGGTGATGGTGGTTGTTAGGTGGTGGTGGTGTTGAGAAGGTATGGTGAATGAGGAATGTAATGGAAAAAAAAAGATGAGAATGAATGGTTTTGATGAAATGGGATTCCATGTGTAATGGATAATTCCATTTTCTTAAGCAACCAAACACTATTTTTTTCATTTTCACGTAATGAATCATTCCACCTCCTGTTATTCTTGCATATCAAACGCTACTTAAAAGTGTATATTGGTTTCACTTGGCCACGATTATTTCTTAATCATTTTGCTAATTGTTCATATTATAATAAAGTAAAATAAATGTGAACACTTGTCATGTTTTGGTTAATTCTCACAATTTTTTTCCCTCAAAAACTAATTTACCCTAATATATGTAATAAATCAATAATTATTCACTTTCCTTTTACTCTATATTTATATAATATCTATATATTTTTATAAATATAAATATTAACATATTATTTTACTACATATTTCAAAATACTTGATGAATTTCAAAAATCAACAATAAATTATATTTCTCAAATGAAAATTGTTTTAGGTTTTTTATGGAACTTAAATTTGATATTACGGGTCAAAAGTTGGTAAATAGATTATTTGGTACAAGTTAACTACATTTAGGTCAAAATTTGTTACGAGTCAAAAAAATTTTTTTTAGTATTTTTAAAAGTTTAAAAATGAAAAATAGATTTATCGTCAATTTTTTTATGGGTTCAAAGTGTTGACTTTGAAATGTCAAAAAATATGAAAGTTAGAATTTTAAACATGATTCGGGTTTAAAATTTATTTTTAAGGGCATTTTTTTAAATAATCAAAAGGTTCGGGATTTGACAAATGACTATTTTTCCCTCAACTATTAAAATGTAAGAAAATACTGTGAACACTTTCGACATACCACCCCCATGCCTATTAATGCTTCTAACTTTTATCAATTTTGACATATTTATGTTAACATTAATTTTTCCTTCAATGATGATCAGAACGTTGTATGGGAAACATGTCATGAAAAACTATGCTCAAATGAAACAAAATATTCACAAAATTGGATTGGTTAACATGTTATTTTTTATGTTGTCATTATGACAAAGTCGATAAGCCCTCTGAAACTTATCAGAATCTATTTTCATAGTGTAGCTCAGAGAAGCATAGCTATTGAAGAACATCCATTGTTACAATTTAACGTTCTACTTTCCTTTAATGAGTGGTAAATTGATAAATATATCAATAAAGGTAACGCTCCTTTTGTATTTAGACTGAGTAGTTAGAACTACTATCGTATGAGAAACTTTATTTCCAAAGTTGGTTCATAACCAAAAGTCTTTCAATTATACATATATGACATCGAAAATGAATTTTTCAATAGAAAGAAATATTCTCAGGTACGTTTTTGCACGAGCATTTTTTTATTAAGTTCATTTAAACAAATAATTTTGTGATATAAATAAAATCAATTTATGTACACATTGCATAGATACAAGCATAGATGTAATACATTTTTTTTCATATACGCTATGTAATTATTTGTTTTATTTATAATTTTATAACTTGAATTATCCCGTGTGTGACACGGGCTCTAAACCTAGTTCTTTATATATTTACATACATATATTTTTTTAGCAATAAATGTAGTTAGCCCTGGAAACGTGTTGCCTTCCTTGGATTAAGTGGTATCATAGTATGGAGAAGTGATAATACATGAAATGCGTTTAATTGATCGGTGTTTCTTCAGTACTTCGAAGTCTGTCATTGATTATGCTATCCCATTTCTTTGGGACTCTGGTGGTTCGTTACTTAGGGGGTGTTTGGTACAGAGAAAAAGAATGGGAAGAAATGGAAATAGAAATGGGAGAGAAATGGAATTGGAGAGAAATAGAAATGGGTGGAGAATTGACAATCATTTCCTTTGTTTGGTACAATAGAGAAATGGGTGGAGAAACGGGAGCAGAGACGTGATTAGGGTTCCGCCTCGGCATCATCATGGTGGAGAAATGGTGGCTCAGAGACGCGTCGCAACACCGCGAACGGAGTAGAGCGTCATCATCATCGCCGCGCAACATCAACACCGCGATTTAGGGTTCCGCCTCGCAACACCGCCTCGCGATTTAGGGTTTCGTTTTGGCTCAGAGACGCGAACGGACGTGGCTGCGGCGTCGGCCGCCGTGCCAGACGTCGGCATCATCATCACCATCGCCGGTCGGAGCATCATCATCATCATACGCGAACGGAGTAGAGCAGAGACGCGATTTAGAAGCAGAGAGAATTCCATTTCTCTTCCAAATGGAGAGAATTGGATTTCTCTACTTTTTGCCTACACCCAATTCTCAGAGAAAACCAATTCTCCGCCCAATTCTCCGCCTAATTCTCCCAAACAAGAGAAACCTAATTCTCCACCCTCAAATCTCTCTACCAAACACCCCCTTAGTTTACAATTAAACGCATATGCTTCCTTTTGTTTTGTTTTGTTTTGTATTTTTTTTTTTTTTTTTTTTGCTATTAGGCTTTTGGGCTTAGTATGGCTATGTAAGATCTGGTAATTTATCTTTATTATTAATGGTAACATAGAACATAGAAATTCTCTAATAGTTTTACCTCTAAAAAATCCATATATCATTACATATGTTAACTCATATTTTAGAAACCGACCGATTATTGAACCATTCGTCTAACTAACCCACTGTCCCACTAGTCGGACTAGTCAAACAAATTTTAAAAACCAAATTATAGTATAAATATTTAAAAGATACTGAAAATACAACAATAAATCCAAATGGCTAAAAAACTATTAAGAAAATAATAATCAATTAAAGTTTTAAAAACATCAATCATATGATTCATTACCATCAAATATAAGCTAGTGTGTCCATGGTTCAATAGCTAAGTGTTCAGAATAGCCCATAACCTAATAAGCAAATTAAATTTAAATATGATAATGTTAAGTCACAGCCCAACAGTCGAATAATAGCTTAAACCAAATTGCCTAATTCACATAGCAGTAAGCCATGGGCCCATGATTACCACCTCACTAGTAGAGGTGTAAAAAAAAGTACTTTGGACTTGGAGTACGAGAAAAAATCGGTTTTGACTTTTTTTTATCCAAATCAGGTTCCGTTCGTACACCTCAACTAGTCACTAGTCGCGCGTTCAATGAAGCACAAAAACATGAACTCTTATTCACATCACTCGGATGTCATTTCTTTCTGACTGGTTGAAGATTATATAAAAACCAGGGAACCTGAACTGCATGGATGGTTTGAATTATACTTCAACATGCGTACATTGGATATATATCTGATCTCCTAATTCATTTCGGATTTAGGGCATCAGGTTGATTTACCGGTTTTGCTTGCAAGTTTAATCGGAGAAAAGGAAATTGTATACGGGTTATTTATGGTCTATTCAAAATTACATAAAAAATATAAACAATTATACAATGAATAATTCGAATCAACGTTATAAAATTGTCAACTTATTCTAAAACTACCCATTTCAAGACGAATTCTTTTTTTTGTACAACTTATTTTTTACCTTGAACAAAGTGACACTTTTTTTAAAACGACTCATCTAACCCAAGCTCAGAATCAACCATAACCCGTTTAACTCAAACCCAACCCGATTCCACTAGAATTATTTATTTTCTCAGCTTACCTTATAAATATCACAAATCATTAAAAACAGTGATAGTGAAAGTAGAAGTAAATATAATAATATATTTACTCTAATTATGGTAACAGTATAATATAAAAACTTTAATAGCATGTTATATAACTAGGTTAGAGCCCGTGTTTTATACAAGTGAAAAATATAATAAAAATAAAAAGTATTATATGTAATACGTAAATTCAATTATTTCATATAATAATTTTTATTTATGACTTTTTTATTAAGTTTTTGATATATTATGCACTATAATTTTAAGTTAAAAATCAAATCTTGATATTTGATTTATTTCAAATAAAACATTAATATCGATATTGTTATGTTAAATATTGTGTGTATAAAAATGATAATTATAACAAAATGTTGTCACATATTTAAAAACTAAATTTTCAAATACTAAGGTTTTGTTGTAAAAGAAAATAAATAAAAATATATCATATCTAACTATACTATTAAAGCAATACAAGTTGTCAACATGTCTTTTAACCACCCATGACTCGTAAGACTTTATAAAATTTTGAAAAATATATTATTGTGTGATACGGGTTTCGAACCCAAAACCTCATGTTTCAAACCAAAAGTGCTTACCAACTCCACTAAAATGATAATTGTGTTTGATTTCTTAACTTTGCATATATAAATGTGATTTCTCTTCAAGTATAAAACCAAAATTATATTTAATTGTTAACATTTTCATAATTCATAATATGACACTGTTTTCAAAATTATATTTATTTTCTCTCTATTTTTTAACAGACATCAAATGTTTAATGTTTCTGTAAGTCAGCCCTCCACAGTCCTCACACGTCTGTTATGCTACACACGACACAAACTAATAACATATACTTTTAATTTTAAAATCTAAACGAGGTAGACTTGGTGCAATTAAAATATCCCCGCACAAAAAATGCGTAAATTTATTAACAAAAATGTCACCATCATTTATCGAATTATATGTTGACCCGGTCTGCCCAAAAGTTAATTAAATGTAATGATTAACTTTAGTCTTTAAAATGACTGGATAATATTGCAAGATTATGCCTTTTATTAATATCATTATCGTACCACCTCAGAGGAAGATTATTTAAGTGACAATAAGACTTATGCTATTAAAATAGTTTGTTTTAGTTTTAAACTTTACATGATAGAAATGGCTGCTAAGAGTCTAAGAGAATACAAGAATGTTAAAACACTTATAAAAACTTGCAATTTATTATTTATGAACTTTTATAACTTTGATCAAATCATAAACCTTAGTAATTTTTTATTTTTTTAAGTAAGCTTTGACCTTCTTAAAGGGTCAATATACAAACATGTATTTAGATTAACAGGTCTTTTACACGATTATATGTAATAATATTACACATTGTATATGTGTTAAGAATAAATTATTTCATAGAAATCGTATTGTTGTTCAAAAATACTTCTCATAAACGGGTCATACTTTATTTTAATAATTTAATAAAATAAACAAAACGTTGCACAACTATTTGGACCAGTACATTAGTGTCCTCCAATAAGTTTACTTTTTCTTGACGAGAAAAAAAAAGGAAAAGTAAAACAAACTCAAATTAGTGCACCCTTATAGAATTTAAACCATAGTTGCCTTTTGCCAATTTGCACTAAAAAACTAAAGCTTTAAAATTTTCCTTTGTTCTCAATCTTGGTCATCAAACATTATAATCACATAATTTTCTTTCCAATCAACTCTTAAAAAAAAATTAAATTTCGATCATTAGCATTTGACCGTATTGGACAAACTTTACGGAAAAACTCTAAAATAGTCAGGATAAGAATTTTTACAGAATAGTTATCGATTTTGTGTTTTCGGAAATATTAAATCTAAAAAGACTCAATCAGAGGTTGACACGCCAGCTTGTCCGACAAAGAAGACATCATTCCAACCGACACATAATAACACACAATATCCAACCAACATCTTACACTTGAACTAACTTCGCTACATGAGACCGACGAGTCAGGGCTCTTGGGTAGATGAAAAGTCCAATCCGGCTACATAGGAGTCAAGGCTCTTGTGTAGTCAAAAAATTGGTAATCCAGCTATAGAGGAGTTGGGGCTCTTGGGTAGATGAAAAGTCATAATCCGGCTCTCCTGCAACCGGCGAGTGCCATGTGCAAGATGATAGTTGATGTCACATTAATGTATTCTTCTTTGCTAAATGAGCCTAGTTGTTAAACTCTAATCAGTCTTTTAAGATTTAATTATTTAAAAAAAAGCCAAAAGTTTTACAATTATACAAACACTAGTGTTTTATTATCATGATATTTACAAACGTTTAACAAGATACATGTAAAACTAGGATGGGTCTGTTAATTTAGTAATTTACCAATTATACATATGAACAGGTTCCGCCAATAATCCAATTTGACTATTCTATTCAAATATAGCAAGCTCCACATATTCACATTCTTCATGCAAACAAGAATTTTACAATTAAATCACATATATATCACCAAAAGCAACATAAATCATATAATTACCTAAGGATTAAATTTATGATATGTATGTGGTCCATAGTTTGAATGAGCATCACATATTCACATTAGTCTTGTGTTTGCACTTGGATTGTGAATATGTTCTGTGGTCCATAATGTAGGTAACACGATACATGCTTCATTAATGTTTGACTTATGTGGATGTTAACGTTGGAGCATCCCCTCGTGGCTAATCTTATTTTACAATGGAGGTTAATTTGCGACCAAATTCATCAACCGCTTTTGCGGTCACAAATCTTGCGGCTAGTTAGCGATCGCTAGTTTTCCGTTGGCCTTGGTGTGATGAATAATATTGAAACCAATTCTCGACTGGGTGTTTTGCAGCAGCTACTTTGGTGACCAGATTGACAACATTTGTTAATTTTGCAACCTACTGTGATTCTGGTTGCTGGATTTGCGACAATTCTTTTGGTCACTACTCACTAGTGTTGGAAATCGGGCCAAAAACACGAACACAAAATTTGATATCTAGTAAGATCATCGACTCTTTTAGTTTATTATATTTATTGACACACTAATTACATAACCCTAATAACCATCTATTTATAACTTTCTAAACATATTATGACTCATACCCATACTTTCTAAAGTTTACTAACAAGATAAAAACAAACTTACTAATAACTCTAAACATTCAAATTATTAATTAAACTTTTTTACTTAGCCCTTCAACTTTCTCTTTTAACTCGTTTCAAGATTAATTTTAACATGTACTGATGGAAAGTATTTAAACATTTCGCAATATGTTGAAGATTCAACTTCACTTAGATTTATATATCTTTGTTTGTTGCTATTTTGCTTATTTTTCTTAATGCTAAAGTTGGTGCTTTATTTTATTTTATCTTGAAGAGCTATTAGTCAAGAGACCATAATGTTTTTGTTTGAACTTTCTTTATATATAAAGAATCCCTCCAAAACCTTCTGCCAATAAATTTTGAGTATTGGAAAAATGTCATTACCATATAGGAAATTTGGTTTTTATTGGTCCTAACTATTTCATTTTTGTCGGTGTTGGTCCCAACTTTCATTTTGGCTGGCAACGGTCCCAACATTCACATACGTTTCTTCCACCAGTCCGCGATTAACGGAGTACTAACTCCGTTATGTTTTTGCTGATGTATCCATCTGAGTTGTCAAAAAAACGTTATGTGGCAGCCACCGTGGCAGCCATCTGAGTTGTCAAAAACCGGAGAATCAGAAACCCTTACTGGACTCCGACCTCCCACCCATCGCTGCCATCAAACTCAAACCAACTAACGCGTCAAACCTCCAATTTGGGATTTTCATATCAACATCGTTAGCCATCCTCCAAGATCTGAAGTCTTCACCACCAACGCGTTAAACCCCCTAATTTATCATATATGAATCGGGTTCCCGAATCGGAACACGGGGGTGGGTAACCGGAAAAACGGGACAAGGCGATTGGATACGAACTAAGATGAATAACGAATATTGGGGAGACGGCTTGATGCACAAAGATGATGGTGGTCGGCCGCCCGGACGGATATGGTGAACGTGACGGTGGCCGATGCGGGGTGATGGTGGCCAGAAATGGTGAACGTGACGGTGGCCGATGAGGCGTTGGGCGGTGGTGGTGGGGGGTGGCGGGAGTGGCGGTGGGACGGTGGTGTGGGGAGGTGGGTTTGAGTTTGATGGCGGCGATGGGTGGGAGGTCATGGAGTCCGGTAGGGGTTTCTGATTCTCCGGTCTTTGACAACCACGGTGGCTGCCACGTAACGTTTTTTGACAACTCAGATGGACACATCAGCAAAAACATAACGGAGTTAGTACTCCGTTAGTCGCGGACTGGTGGAAGAAACGTATATGAAAGTTGGGACCGCTGCCAGCCAAATGAAAGTTGGGACCAGCGTCGACAAAAATAAAATAGTTGGGACCAATAAAACCAATTTTCCTACCATTTATGAGAGGAATTGAAGACTTGAGATCTATGAGCTGCTAATAAATGTATGTATATATGCTATGCAAGTGGATGATATAATTGCAGGCTTCAGAGATCCAGAATGTCTAATACATACTTGAAAACATGTGTTTCTGAAACCATCAATAATATATGATGTACAATAAAATAGTGTTGCCAATCAAAACGGTTTAAATAATATTCTCATATAAACTAAGCTGTATTTCAAAAGAAACATATAAATAAGAATATAAAAATAGGCATATGAATTATATTTGTATATTTTTTATTTAATATCACGCAATTTTTGTTACGTCTTACATGTATTATTATTTAAAAGTTCAAATTAAAATAGTCATTGTTTTGACATTAGATTAAAACCATCAATAATCTAGGAAAATATTTGTGCACGAAACTTGTCGCTAAAAAGATCCGCAAAGTAGAATTGAGACATGAGCAGTGCAAAAGGAGCAATTATATGTGCTTGAAGTCACCTCAACGGTGTTATACATTGTTTTCGTCTTCGTCGTTCGTGAGTTAGTTTGTAAACATCGTAACCGCTTATAGTTTGTAAACATCGTAACCGGTCTTATAGAGTTATAGTCAAGCCAACATGCATGTGTATATGAAGCGGTAAAGAAAGTTACAAAACCAAATGCTTAACAATATGAAGACTTTGTAGTATAAATTAGTATAATATAATAACATAAAACAAACGTTTTAAATTGTTGTGAAAACGCGACAATTTTTGAACTGTTGTATAGCTTTTGTGATAACGATAACGACCCCTAAACCATTAATGTTAATGCCAACTTGGGTTCATTCATTGATCATTATTCAACACTTCAACCCCATGTACGTCTAGCTATCTTCTTCCAACTATTTCTTTTGATTAGGAAGTTTAACTTTTACATGTTAATTCATATATCATAAAACTTATGATATGTAACATATGTTATTCGGCTATTAGCATACAAAACGTGTTCAAGACCTCAAACCACAACGAAATTGCTTCCATACGACACAAATAGATGTCGACAGTCTCTTCCAATTCCCCCCAAATTGGGCAAAGAATTCGAGTCACCTTTAACCAGCCATTTAAACAAACAATTCAGCATGATCCTTGTCATGACAAATCATCCGAATTATTCTTTATACAGTAATATACTTGTTTCCAAGGCCCAGTAGTGACATCTTTGCGGACAAAAGGTTTTCACACCCTCGATGTGTACTTGATGAATTGAGCAAATTGCCATTCGCCAAAGCCCCTCCTCAGTGGCGGATCTAAAACATAATTTTAGGGGTAGCGCAAAAATTTTTTTGACCGTACATTAACGAAAAATTATTTGTAACCGTTAAACGCGTATGGGTAGCTGGTTTCGTGTTTCGCGCGTACGGGGGCTCTGTAACGCGTTTCGCACTTCCCCAACCTGGTTATGCGCTACACGTACCGGTGTTAGATTACCTGTTTCGCGTGTACTTGCGCCCAATTAACAGTTTCACGGGTCTGGTAATGCATTTTGAGTGTACCGACGTCCGGTAACGTGCTTCGCTCATACAACCACCTTGTTATCATTTCACACATCCCGGGCCTTGTTTAGCATTACGCACGTCTCCACGCCCGATCACATGTTTAGCGCATACGGGTGCCTGGTTACACGTTTTGTACCGGCACACGGTAACCCTTGTCATGCGTACATTCAGCCGATTATTTAAGTTGGGTTTTTAAGTTTTAATTAAATGGTAGGCATTTTATCATCTTGAGCTTTTTAAAACTTTAAAAGGTAAAGTTTTGGGCATTTTTAAATTTTTGAGAGGCAGCGTAATATAATTTTAAGGGGTAACGTAATACACAAAATGTAAAAATTTCCACTTCACCGAAAAAGTTGAGGGGTAGCGGGTGCTACCCCTCCTTATAAGCTATGTCCGCCACTGACCCTCCTTTTCCACCTTGAACCGTCACTACCACTTGAAATGCATAGCGAGATTCAGTTACCATGGTGACCCCAACCCTAGCCCACCATATTTATTTGGAGCAATTATTCGTTGCCATACAACTCAATTAATCTTCTATTTTTCGTCGAACCCATCCTAAGAAAAAATGACCCTTCTTGACCGATCCAATTTCTCTAAAACCCCATCAAACACCCAAACCAAAGAAAAATAATTCATAGGCAACAAATTAAGAAATAAGAACCAATTTTATTACGCTAACCCAACCTTCAGAAGAAAATTTATTTGCTTTCCAAATTGATAATCTTTATCAGGTTCATATTCCCTCCAATTTAAAGCCCATATGCTTAAATGAAAATGCATTCGTCATGGCTTGCTGCTCCACTACATTCACTCGCTTACCAAACATCCCGCACTTAAACAAGCTGATTCCCAGCCCATATGCTTAAACAAAAATACCTAAGAATCCTATTCAATTAAAAAAAAAAAAAAAAAAAACTTCACTAACTTTGCTAACCAAATAAAATCTGGATTCCAATTCCGATAAAAAAAAAGGAAACATTAGAACAACCAAAACATTGAAATAAAGAATCTATTAAAAGGTGGTTTCTTTCTAATATGGTGGAGTTGCATGGATTTCTTAACGTGGACCCAACTTCAATTCTCACTTATAATATTTGAGGGGAGGGGGGATGAGCTTGATACCGTATCAACACCGAAAATCCCGATCCTGAAAATCACAAATTCTTGGTACCAGTACCGAAATATTCGGTTCGGTACCAGTACTGGTATTGAAGGTAAAAATTCGGGAGTACCGGTACTGTACCGATCCCGAAACTCAAAACTTGATACTGATTCGGTATCGACGGTACTAAATCGGTACTGGTACCAATCGGTATCAATACCGAATTTGCTCATCCCTAGACACGGGTGCCTCAATGAAGGAATACCGAGGTCTTTATGATCCCCAATTCGATCCTGATAATGTCCAGGTTTAACAATCAGTAGACTTTTGGACGGTTAAACCTTTTGACATTAAATTACCCTGTATAAAGTACCTAAACATTCTATATTAATATTTTTGCGGTTAAAAAAAAAGGAATGTATTAATAGAAAGAAAAGAAAAGCCGACCAATGTCTCTCTCTCTCTCTTAAATGCCCACACCTATTTCTGTTGTTTCTCTTTTCTTCTATTCTATTCTATTTAACCGCCGCCTGGCCGTTGATTCATCCCCAAATTCAAACATCAATCCATTCCATGGGCTTACAAAACCAACTCACCGACGTCTCATCCGACTCACTCCCACTCCTCCTCCTCGCCACCCTCGCCACCGCCGTCTCCCACCTCCGCTCACTCCTCCACATCTCCACCAACCACCACCAATCCGATGACGTCACCACCGTCATCTTAACCCATCTCCCATCCTACAAGTACAGTTCCGATCCGGCTGACTCCGACTCCGGTTGCATCGTCTGCTTGAACCGGTTTAAACACGGCGAGCACGTGCGCAAGCTCCCGTGCCGGCACGTGTTCCACAAGGAGTGCTTTGACGGATGGATTGAGCATCGAAACTTCAACTGTCCGCTTTGCAGGTCACCGTTGGTGGTGGATGATGAGCGCGTGGCCTTGAATCGCCGCCGATTGACGGATGACGTCATCGATTGGTTCGCTTTTAGAGGATGAATTTAAAATATCTATGGATTTGAATTGAAGATTACTGCTCTGTTATGTCTTCTTGTTTTTACCGGGTTCCTGGTTGTTACTTTTACCTAATTGATTGTTAGGTTTTTTTTTACTGGAACCGGTTGATGGCAATTTTGACATTTAGGGTTGTTGTGTTACTCTCTGTTTTTTTTTCTTTTTTTTTCATGTTTTGATCACCGTATTTTGTGTAATATGGTGGTTTACTTTGTTACTCAAATGCATGAAATGAAATAGAGTTTTTACCTTTTATTCTTCACGCGTTACGGCGGACGTAAGTGTTTTTCGGTTTTGATGTACTTGCTATAGCAAACGAAAAAGAATACTTAATAATATAGTCGTAATAAGGGTAGAGGTGAACAAAACAGGTAATGAGCCCAGACAGACGCTTGTTGTAAACCATAATTGGTTTGGTCAACTTTGGTGAAAACCGGTTTGGGTCATAAACCGGTTTTGGTGAAATGTATTCAACCCTATACAAACAGGTGTGGGTCGTTTTGAACTGGTTCGAGCAGGCAAAACCGGCGTTTTGGTCGGTTTGAGGAGAATCGGGTTGGGTTACGAACCGGTTTCTGTAAATGAGAGGGGAACGCGGTATACATACAAGCGGTTTGGGCTTGGTTGGAATCTATTTGAATCAAATAGGTTTGGCATTGGGTCGGGATACGAAATGATTTGAAAAAACTACTTTTTTACACCTCTAGAAATGGATGTCGAAACTTCTGCGTCTCTTTGTTGTTTTTTTTATGTCACGATCAAACTCATAAGCCCTAAAGCCCACGTGTTAAAACGGTAACAAACGAAAGGTTAAACCCAAAAGATATAACGAGTTTGTTAACTGGTTAGGTAAATATGCGAGTTAATTAAAAGGGATTTTTACATATTCCCCCTTACTTAACACCATTATTACATATTTTCCTACACCTAAATAAGCAATTACATATTTCCCATTTTCATATCAAATTACCAAATTACCCATGTCTCTTATCATTAATAAATAGGGTTAAGCCTACACCATCAAATCATCTTTTCCAATCTACTTTTGGCAAGCTTCTGGCCATTTCATCACCGCCATAAATGACTACCATCGCTTTTTCCCTCTAAATCCCGTTGTCTCATGTACATTTTTTTTATTATACTTTGAGTTGTTTTTGTTGGTAAAAAAAAAAATAAATCCAAAACTTTTTTATATTGACTATTGATTAAAAAGTTCGATGCCAATTGATTTATTGGTGTTTGATATGTTCGTCTTTACATCGACTCAGTTTGGATTGAACTTGAAGAGATATGTAGTTGATGTTTTAAGAAAGGGGATATATGTAAATACTTATTTAGTTATGTTATTAAGGGTAAAACAGTTATTTAATTAATTAATTTTAATGAAATGAGAAGATATGTAATATGTGTGGTTTAAAAAGAGGAAATATGTAATTGATTTTTAAGGGATGAGTAAATATGTAATAAACTAACTTAGTACGGGAATATATGTAAAGACTCCTAATTAAAAAATATAATGAAAAATCATAATGTAATAAAAAGAAAGGAAAGAAAAAAGAGAACTAACTTGAAACAATAAAAATGAAAGAGTGTCTATGTTGGTTTTGCTTAATATATAATAAAACAAAAATGATTTTATAAATTTCAATGTCCATCTTGAAGCTTCCAACCAGGTGCTAGAGTGAATGATTGTGACATCTTATGCCTTGGGATACCAAACAAGTTTGAGTTTGTTGATATAAAATCATCATGCTTTTAGAATATTAATATTTATTTTAAAAGAACAAAAAACGAAGTTGATATAATATGATTGTGATGGTCTTTGGGATAAATGGTGAGTCAGTCAAGTTGTTTTAATTTATTCTTTTGTGGGTGAATCAAATGTAAGAGTTGAAATATTGAAACCAATCAAATTTGTCACGTACGTATTTTCAAATAAATATGAGATTTTAAAGCTAAAAATAATTTTGCTCCAAAAATGAGAAAATGGTTAGGATCATTATTGATTTTATATGTTATACCCTCACTGCAAGCTTGGGTCCTACATGACACCATGGCTCCAAGCAAGAACACCACACCGGGTCCTTCGACATCCAAGATGGCCTCCCCACAGAGCGAAGGCATCTTTAGGTGATGAAGACATAGAAGGAAGACGCATTTGTCAAAGTGTCGATTAACTATAATGCATGCCCTCATATTACTTGGATTAAGTAAAGGTTGGACGTCATGTGATAAAAAAAAACTGCTTTAAACCAACTTGCAAAATGAACCAAATATGTTTTGATGAAAACTAAAGGATAATTTGAGAAAGTAAAACCCTTTATATATATAAGTACAATGTCTCCCTCAGGCCAAAGATTGGGAGAAGAATTGAAGAAGAGAGCTTCTTAAGTCATCACGATGATGATTTTGGGGGGAAAGGGTCGATAAACAACCAATATCGACGGTTGAGAGACAGAGAAAAGAAACGAAGATAACAACTCTAAGATCACTACAAAATAATTACTATCTAGACAACATAAACCACATGCGCCTTCTCATGTTTCACTCCATGGAGCATTTGAACATGTCCTGAATCTAAACATAAACACTACCAAACATTTGAATTATACTATTTCCGTTCAATTGAATTATAAATAAAATGAAGTTTAGGTAACTAAACGTGGTGTCCAACATGTCTTGGGGCGAACACGAGAGATGCATTCCGTAAAGATTTGATCGTTGAACCTTTATATTATACTACATTTCTCACCGCAAGTTTACAATCATGTCAATTAAATTTTGTAAGAACAAGCTTTATTTATCATATTTGTTCAGTATTATTCACATAAATCTAACATCTTAAAAGCAACTACAACTTGTCAACTATTGAAGTGTTGCATAGTGATTGTGTTTAGGCGGATAGAAAATCAGTTGATGTTAACAAGTGGGGTAGACTGTAGACTGTCCCGTGTGCCACTTCCCTCTTAAATGCTTTATTATTAAGTATGTTTGTATTTCTTGGCCCAAACTCAGTGGACTTTTGTTATGTAAGTATTGGGCTATCTTCTTTAGCCCATGAGCCATGTAGGTGGTTTGATGTAAAAACATTAAATTACGCAGACACATTAACTCCCAAAAGTACACCAAAATTTAAAACATGTTAAATAATAATAACTAAGTCGAAATTGAAAAAGTACGTAAAATATAGAAAAATAACTAAGTCAAAACGGTAAAGTAGTAAAAGACATGGAATTATAAACTTAAAAAAAAATAAAAATCCCTAATAGTTATTTGATATTTACATTTTTCCTTGGCATTCCAAAAAAAAAAGATAAACTTTTACAAATTTGAAAAATAAAAATAATAAAAATTGCGCGGCACGTCTGTCAAGTAGCAACAGGGGGTATGGTTTCCTATGAGAACGCTCAAGCCAAATTCTAAAGCCATACAGTCAATGTGAGTCCGGTTAAAACAACATAGTCTGGTCATAGTGGGACGAATGTGCTCCCCAAATTTGAAGAATGCGGTGTTTTAATATACAAAAAAGTCATCGTTCCAAATAAAAAAATGGTTATGTGAACCTTCACAAAATAGATCGAACCCTCTTCTTTGTCGTTGGCCACCCTATGCTCAGCAATTGAACAGTAGAGTTGTGGACCTATAGAAGCTTGTCAAAAAGAGGGTCAAAGGACCTCTTATTGTAAAATAGATAAGCTGATAACTATTATTGTAAAGATGAAACAATATTCCATTGTACTTTCACTTATTAACAAAATAAATTTGTTGGGTATTGATAATGATATTTATGCAATGAACATCTCTATTAATTGTCTTTGCCACATGAATCAAGTTACTTATGGTTTTGCATACTTAGCCACCATGTTGAAAGAAGGTCATCCACCCTATTTGGCCATGTATAACACGCTCTTAACTTTGGTCGAGAACCGGAAACTGCAAAAATGTTGATGGATATGGAGAAGGAGGGAGTATCTCCGTCGGTGGTTACATTTAGTATCTTGGTAGATTCCTTTTGCAAGCAAGGATCCATAAAAGGTGTAGAACTTGCTGTGCAATCCATGCTTCGAAAAGGTCTGGAACCAAACGTCGTGACTTATAGGGCACTAATTGATCGTGTGCTTTCATTAAAAAAAATGTCGATTGTTGTTAAGCAACTTGGTTGCATATTAGAAAAATTAATTTTACCATTTGAAGAAATCTAATTAAACAGTTTTGATTTAGCTATAAAAATGTACTTGCTAGTTCAATTTCCACAACTTAAGATAGTCATTAAAGACAATTAAGAACCCACTAGTCTAAAACCTTGACAAAAACAACTTCACAAAAGTCTAGTGTAAGAAAATCATCCCGAGACTATCTTGATAAACCTCCAACTAGAGGTGCTTTACACGAAGTATATGTCACGCAGAACGTTCGCTTTCGTTCAGTGAGATTACACCTAACATCTCAGTGATATATTCATAAATCCCATATTCCTCAGAGCAAAAGTTATTGTATACATGAAAATATCATAATCACCATGGTAACCTATTGTGACTTTATGAATCTCATCTTCAAAAAAGTAGATCAATTTTATTCATCTACCTAATCTACGGATGCTCGTTATCATTCACCTACCTATTGTACGTGAATCATGTTTATGTTCACTTGCAGGATGATACACGTTTTTATTCAACAACCTAGAGTGATTCACGTTATGTTCACCTACCTATAGTGATACACGTCATCACTCGCCTAGCCTTGTGATTCAAAGTTTCTGTTCGACTACCTACGGTGATACAAGCTATTTTCCCAAGACATTTTCACGAGCATGACTAACATCGTAATTCATCAAGACATTTAGACTTTTGCTATGTAAGTGTTGTGTTGGGGTATCTTCTTTGGTCTTGAAGGCTGGAGCCGTGGAGGTTTAATGTGGTTATACAATGATAATGATATCTAAATTCATAGAAAATATAGTATAAACAATTGTACATATTGCTTTAAAGATATAATAAAAGAGAAAAACAGTAGCCGTTACAAGGTTACATAATGGTCTTAACGTATCAGAGTTATGCCAATATGTACAGGTGTTTATAAGGTTTTCTCACTTTTCTCCTTATATCTATTTTATAACAACCGTGAATGTCACACCCCGACCATTGACGGAAACGTCGGGGCGCAACCGATTGTTCATCGCACACGACACTATTAAATGACAATATTAAATCAACTCATTTAAATTCATAAAAACACAAAGAGTCACATAACTTGTTCATACAATAACCGAATTCAAATCATAGTAAATAATATATTGTTCGTTTTGCTAATATCCTAATAGCCTCGATAACATTTTTTCTTCAAGTCCTCTAGTCAACCTAAAGTCAAACCTGTAACATTGCATAAATAGCATTTGTCAACACAAAGGTTGGTGAGCAATTTCATAGTTTTTGAACAATAGATATATAATATGAAATTCCACAACTTGTATACAAAACAATAAATAATAGCAACAATTTAGATAAATGAAATCGTTAATAAGAATACATTAACGACACCTTTCTATAAGGGGATGCCAAATATACTCGGATTTTGTATGAAATCGTTAATAAGAATACATTAACGACACCTTTCTATAAGGGGATGCCAGATATATTCGGATTTATGAATCAACCATCCAAAAGCGGTAAACACATTAGCACTTAAGCATATAAGTATATAATCACCAAATCGAGCATTTATTTAAGTAAAGTATACAATAAAGTTTGTGGTTTAAGACTCAAGTATAAATCATTTGGATTTGAATAAGTTTGCAATGTCACCCCCAAAATATAAAAGAGTGAAAACGGGGGATGAAAGTACTCACGTTCAAGTAATAAACTTGAAAGATTTGATGATTTGGAAAGTAACCGGAACGATGAGTTTAACGAACGAAGCCTAAAGGAGAAGAAGTCTTGTATTAGAAAAATTGTCTTGGAAGTCTTTAAACGAAAATAAATGATAAGAAATGTAAACAATTTAAAGTTTAAGGTTTAAAATGTAAATATTTAAGAAATTATAATAATAGTCTTTTAAAAATGTAAGTTAGCTCGAAACCGGGTTAAAGTATCTAGCACTTAATTTTACTCAACCAAATTTTAAGTAATAAGGTGGGTAAAAATGTAAGAAAGCAAGTCCCTTTATAATATAGATACTAAAACGGGTTTTAACGAGTGTTCGGGTGGTCGGTTCGGGTCTTGGTGACTTGACCAAACCCAAAGTCAACATTCCCAAAATAATAAATGTATGAGATAACTCAAAAAATCTTAAAGAGACTTAACCAAGTATGTAGTTCTATTGTTTTAGAACTAACAACGTCCGTTAAGCGAGTGTTCGGTTTAGTCGGTCCAAACTTTGTTATAGGATCAAGTTGGATTCAACATTCCGAGTACTTTGGGAAAATAATTAAAATCAGTTTATAAAGTATTTTTAAAGAAATATAGAAGCTTTAATGGTTAAAAACACACTTATGTGTCTTAAGCGAGTAGAGTTGGTTTAGTTCGGTTTGGTTCGGTTTTTTTTATCTTGGAATAAGGCCAAGAATGGTTACCACATGTCCAAACATCATAGAACTTGTAAAATAATTTATAAATAATAATACCAAAGTCTTACATACAAAAAGTCAACAACAAAGTCTTTAAACGAAAGTTCGGTTTCCGGTTCGGATCTTGTTTCAAGATACGACCGAGGTTAGATTCTACAAACCCATAACCATGGAAACTCAAAATGTAAAATAGAACTAAGATGAGCAGAAGTTAAACAAGTATAACAAGTTTGATGGTTAGATGCGGAAAATATATATAATCAAGGACTACTATGAGTCCTCCATGTAGCTTTGTCTTATGGGCCGGACACTTAACCGACCGAGACTGGAGAAATGCCCACCGAAGGTACAAAGAGTGCTATTATATATATGTTGTATAACAATCTTCAAGTATAAATAAGTGTTAACAAGTTGATTATAATGTAAGACTATGGTCAGTTTGACTTTGGAAAGTCAAACTGCCAAAAAAATATGAAGAACACCTTTGAATGCTTGAGAATTGGAAGAGAAAGAGATGAATGAGCAAGGATTAATGAAGGGGATATGTGTGTATATATAGGGTGGGTTGAAAGGGTCAAGCATGGGGTGTGATATCAAGGTTTTCATGCAAGAGGGGTCAAGACAAGTCACAAAACAACAAAAAAAATAAAAAATGGGGCTGCTGGTCAGCACGTCGGTTCGCGTCCGGAAGTTCGTTTTAGATGTATCTTGAGCGTTTTAAGTGCGTTTTCTAATCCGTAAAAGGGGTTTTTCAAATTAGACAAGCGGGAATGTTTTAGTAACATAAAATCCAATATTTTATATATTTGAAATGTTCGGGATATAAATCGGGTCGGTTTACAACATAAAAACAAATACAAAATAAATACAATTTGACCCGAAATCGAGGGATGTAACAGTGAAGCAATTTTTATTACATACTTTGTAATGAATATTATATGTAAACGTTATTTATTTTTGGCTCCATATAAACCTAGTTAAGTATATTTTTGTAAATCTTTTATTTAATAAGTATATGAAAAATACATTTCAAATTTCGGAATAAACTTGGAGAACTCAATGAATAAAAAATATGCACATCTCTATTGCTCGTTTAGACCTTTTGGTACAAGCCATGTTTCAGTTTCTCAGAGAAACCGTTTCTGGAACCAGTTTTAGCTCTGCCCAATCAAAACCTGGACCGACTTGGCCAAAACCCAGCCAAACCGGTCAATAACGGGACTGACCCGACCAAAACCCGATAAAACCACAACCAAACCGGTCAAAAATCGGACCATACTCGGAACCGGTTCTACACGACCCATATTGACTTTATGGACCAAATCCGAAACTGGTTCCTACTCGTGTTCAATTTCTTGAAGAATAGGCTGTGCACACACTAGGTCTAATGGGCTATATCAATGTTCTAAGGCCCACGAAGGTTGAAACAACCCTCCAATCAGGCAATTACCCAGTTACCTTTTAATAACTTCTACATAAATATGCAAGCTCGTTTGATCAAAGGGTTTTTCTAACCACGCCTTACTAAATTTTCTGCAAACACCCTAATCTACTTACATAATTACAGTGGACTAAAAGACCCAGTTGAATTTAGTTTGAAGTTTAGACCATTTAAAAAACTTCTCTCCCTCTCTCTTTAATTTTTATGGTTTACTTTAGTTTTACAAACATATATTAATCTTTGTAAGTTATTTTTATTATTGTCGCGTTATTATAGCTATTTATAGATTGTAAATTCCATTGTGAATAAAATAACTT
Source organism: Bidens hawaiensis (assembly GCF_021521415.1). Lineage (NCBI taxonomy): Eukaryota > Viridiplantae > Streptophyta > Magnoliopsida > Asterales > Asteraceae > Bidens > Bidens hawaiensis. The sequence continues at coordinate 186,637 of NW_027495981.1, forward strand.
CAATTCTCAAATCAGTGCATTATTGTAAAATCAAACATGTAAAGTTTAACATGTTTTAACATTGGAACATCTAAACTGCATCTATAATAATTTTACATCTATAATAATTTTGTTATATCTAGAAAATAATAAGTAATTAATTTTATGTGAATTATGATTAACCGGTGCTTCACCAGATGCGTTGCGTCGAGGCAAGTCGGTAAAATCCGGACGGTGGTAAAACCCAAGTGTTGTCGGTCCCAAACCTTTAGGTGGTAAGTTACCGTGAATTTGGTCGGTTTCGGTTACAGGTGCTATTGTATCGTAACTAAAACAAAAAAATTATAAAAATTAAGGTGAACCAACAGGGTGGCATCGGTCAGTAAAACACAATTGTTGGTGAAACCCGAACGTTGTCCATCCCGGGCTTTTGAGATGATGATTCGACGCAAATTCAGTCTGTTTCCATTAAGTTAGTTACAGTAATGGAAGCCAAGACTCAAAATGGTTGAAAATATTTTAGGCCAACATTATTGTGAAGAAACGGACGATTGGCCAATTCTAGCATGAGTCGTACTTGTAGCTTTTTGGGAACCATGGGATATGTGTGTTGTACATCAGGTAGTTCATCCTCACAACATATTTGTAGAGAATCAAGTTAGTTGAAGAAACACGTCATAGCAACCAAAAACTTAGAATAATATGTTATAAAATATATGGCTTTCTACCTTTTTATGTATTTTACTTTTTTTATTTTTATTTTTTAGAATGACTCGTAACATACTCTTAATTCAGTCACATTAGCCACATAGATCTACGAATTAAGTCTATGTATAGAAAAAAAAAATACATTACTGCTACAATGTCTCTTGAGACGGTCATACAATATATATTTGGGATAAACTGTTTACATTTGGAATTTGGGCGTTGCAGTGGTGAGTTGACGCAAATTTGGTCGGTCTTGGTTATGTTTGTTGCAGTACCGGAACTACAAAAGGTTCGGTAAAACATGAGCTGAGCGATATTGGTCTCGGACGTTGCGGCAGTGGCGTGAATCCGGTTGGTCTAGGTTACATGTGTTACGGTACTGGAATTAAAATAAAAAAGTCGGTAAAACCCGGGCTTGCAACGGTGAGTCAGTAAATTCTGAGCGTTGTGGCGGTGAGTCAACATGAATTCAACCGGTTTTAGTTACGTTCGTTACAGTACCGGAACTAAAAAACAAAAAGGTCCTAACGTTGACGTAGCACAATGCCAAACCGCCACTTGGCCCAATGAGATGCCTTGCGACACCAAGTTTCTATTTTATCATATTAGATAATAATTATGTTGTAAATTTTGAAATGTATATAATGTATTGCCGTTTAATGTTATTTCTATTAAAAGAATTGATAGTTGTTAAAAATATATTTGATTAAACTTAAGCATAGGATGCAATGGTACATAATTTATAGATATGTTATTTGTGGCACGGCCTGACATGAAATGAAGCAAGCTAGGGTTTAGGCTAAATATGTTTATGTAAAGAAAAACGGATTGAAATGCTGATGACACGATAACATTGGTTTTATGTGAATTATGATTAATAAATATATTGTAAGTTTTGTTTTTTTTAGTTTACAAAGTTCTTTGTAATATCGTTTGTTATTTTTTATATCATATCTTTAGCATTTAATATAATAAAACTTAAAAAAAAAGGAAATGGAAAACTAAAATAATTATATAACCCACTGTAAACAAAAATTTAACTTTAATATAAAAATAAAAAAAATTTAATGGAAATACCTATAGAATAAATCAAGAATGATTAGGTGATATAATTAAAAAAGAATAATAGTTAAATATTAGTTAGTAATTAAACTATTTATAGAATGAATGTTGTAGATTATAATGTCAAAAGCAACACCCTTGATCAAATAGCAAGTTGGTTTTCCCACTAACCTGAACAGAATGTGCAGTGTTTTAAATAACGGTTCATACCGGCTGAGTGAACCGGTAATACCGGGTTTCGCATATCAAGCCAGTAATTTGAACCCGTTATTTTTTGACGGTTTGCTAGAACATCGAACCAGTGGTTTTTTTCTAATAAACCGATTTAAACCGACAAACCGGTTTACAGCCCAAGAGATTTTTTATATTTTGTGCTCTATATTTTTTAAAAATTACTTTTAACCTAGCGATTAACATTGAAACAAATATACTTTTGGATTTTTTTTAAACGAGTAGTGTTGTATTATTTTTTAAATACGGATTAACTTTTTGATTATATTTTATTATGGAATCATATACTTTTGTTTTTTTTTTAAGTTAAAGTTGCAATTATAACAAATCACAAGCCAAACTACATAAACGAGTTGAACCTTTCGATACAACCGGTATATTATTTTTTAGCTCAATCCGGTATAAATAAAAAAGCTGTTTTTGAAACATTGACCATGTGAATATGTTGTTTGTTTGACTGATCTTACTGGCCACTCGGACCCGATTTTCAAACCAATACTCTAAAAGTCGACGTCACCATCTTAAGTAATAGCCCTTGTTGACCACTCAATAACATTTTAAGGTTGACCATATTTATTTTAATAGTCAATGTAGGATCTTTACTCTGTATTTTACTTATTGTAAACGTGTAAACAAGTAGAGTTAAGCTAAAAGGTTTCTTGAATTACATCTTGGCTCGCGTCGAGTTTAATTGCCTGAACCTTGAGATAGCTCAGTAGTTTCTCATGATCAAGTTTTGTTCGGCTTGTTTTTGACTTAACACCATGAATAATACCAATGACAGCTACTTTAGAGGTGACATTATTATCGTCAAATATAAAAATATAGGATTATTACCTAGTTTATTTATTATAATTATAAGAATATTTATCATGTATTTATATATTAATCGTTAAATATAATGCACATTTAGACGTTAGAGCTTCGTCTAGCTTGGTTTTCAAAACTCGAGATCCAACCTGTTCATTTTATGAGCTCCAAATAGTAAGCTCAAACTTATTTAACTTGGTTTTAATTCAAACTTTTAATGAACCATCTTCAAATAACTTTTGAACGAATAAGATCGTTTTCGCAGCGGCTCAAAACGTTTACACCGTAGTGTTCTTTCTCATAGTAGAAGTAAAGATTCTCAGCTTCTTTGGGTTGACTCAAGAGTCAACACAATTGTTTTGCGATTTTATTGTATATGGTTGTATTGTTTAGTTCCTTGCTAGTCTCCATTTTTATTAAATTCCAAAAAGAAAAAACTACTAAAAAGTTTATGTTATATTGTTATAAGTTTAGATGATATTGTTATCATTTAATATTAGTCTAAACGGCCGTTAAAAAACTTAACACTAGTATAAACGGTACACAAACGTTTTAACGTGGCAACTAAGAAAGAATTAAAGAGATCCTTTTGTGATTAAAAACCTATGACATGTGGGGTGTGCTATCACATCATATCCTCTTACTATAGACAGATTTTGGTGGCTATTTTGTCTTCAATTTTTACACTTTTGTACTAATCCTTCATATTAAACTAGTTAACTAATCCTCCAACAAGATTTTATCAATGTAAACTATTCATAAAATATGTGTCCTAGCTATCTATACATAGCAAATAGTTATAAATCATTAAAAATAACTTGCAATATACAAATATGATTCACTTTATAATACTATAGATTCTAAAGTTTTCTATGACAAAGACATTCATACTAGACAAAACTTTTTGTAATAAAAAAATAAGTAAACATGGGATACCAATGCTACATGGTATACACCACTAAGGCTGAGAGGTGGGGGGGGCTCTAATGGGGGCTTTAGTGGGGGCTCCAGCCAATAATATTATGACGTGTGGCAGAGAGAGAAACTGGATAAGGGGGGTGTTGGAGCCCCCGTTGGAGCCCCTGGCCCTGGTGTGGAGGGGCTCCAGCAGGGGCTCCAGAGAATTTTTTTTTATTTTTTTATAAATATATTCAAACAACGTATTATTAAAAAAACTCATAAATTATTAAAAAAAACACACATTAATAAAAAAACACATTAATATCTATAAATAAAATAAAAATTAAAGCCCGACACAAGGCTTCCTTCTCATCCGATGACCACGGAGTGGTTTTCCGTTTCGTCCTCGGAGTCGAAGCCGGTCCCGACCCGTCCGTTGCAACTTGTTTTTTCCGGTGGACGCGTCTTCTTGGTCCCGTAGCTTCACCGTGTGATTCTTGTGTCTCCGGAACAACAAAGTTAGGAGACGGTTGTGTGTTGGATGGTTGAAAACCGGATGATTCTTGCGGCTCCGAATAAAACATCGGTTGGTGCGGTGACGACCATAAATCGTCGTCAATATAATCTGAATCAAGGTTGGGGTACCAATTTCCAGCCATTTTTTTAAAAAATGTTGGGAAGATGGGTTGATTTTGGGTTTTATTTTGAAGTTGTGGTTATTGATATGGGTGAAATGGGGTATTTTATAGATGAAAAAACGTTTTTTTTAATTAAATAAGAGCCCAACGGCTCTTTGTATATGTCCAACGGCCACTTGCACACTCCCCTATGCCCTCAGCCTCTCTCTTCTGCCGCTAACCCCATCACGCCTGCATCATTTTTCGTGCTAGCGCCCCGTTAGCACCCCGGGTCGCGCCCCGGTGGTGTGGTGTTAGCGCCTGGGGGCGCGAGCGGAGGGGCTTTAGCGCCCCCGTTGAAGCCCCACACCCCTCAGCCTAATAGTCACTATATAGTGGTGCTGATGTAGCGCTGCACCCTTCAATGAAACAGTGAAACACCAGCATCCCCCTTCCAACGGTCGCTGGTGACGGGGTCTCTTTAGGCTAGACCACGTCCAATCTTTGATTCTGCCTCGTCTATTTTTATTTTTAGAAGAGCAAATCGTTTCATTAAAACAAAATTAAATGAAAAGAATTATTATTAATAAGTAAAAAGGGGATGTGTAGGTGTATTTAATGAGAAGAGCAGCGTCAAGTCTTAGTTTGTTGGTGCTGCTTCTTGAACAAAACAGCAACTACTCTGAACTCCACTGCCATCCTATGTCCCATCACCACCTTTCGCTCTCTCTTTACTTGAATATTCTTTTTTAATATATATATATATATTTTTTATGTGAAGTTCATTTTTATAATATATACAAAAATTATATATATAGAAAATAACATTTATTTTCTAACTATATATATATATACCTCTATATCAAACACTTTTTAACATTTTATTACGATGTAGTTGTAAAGGTATTCACAGTCTAACTTAATCAGACACTTGATAAAGTTTTCAGTCTCTTTAAACCAAACTAATGAGTTCTCAAAACATGTAAATCTTATCACAAATTGGGGTGACCAAATTTTAATACTATTTAATATTATAACATAATGTTTGAGTGACATGTATTATTTTCTTTTTATTGAAACTATAATTTTAAGTAGAAGAAGAAGTAATGTTGCAATAACTCATTATTATTTTGTTTCATTACAAGGATTAAGTTAACGGACTGTCCCTAAGGGACATATGGCGATGAACTGATAATAAGGTGTCTCCCCCTTTATTATAAAGATTGAGGGTTTAAATCTTTCATAGTGCTTGTAGTTCAAAAAGAAAATACATGAATTAAACTATTTAGTATTGCTTTTTTGTTGCAAAATACTTCCTTTATAGTATGTTGTATTCGGCTGCCAGAAAAAAACAATAGTACGATTGAGATGTTAGCATCCTGACGTAGTTACTTGTCACTCATTTTGTACTTCACCTTTATGTTAGTTAAAAATAATATTAAAATACAAAAAGAAGATTCATTCTTTCTTTGTTTCAGGCTGAGGGGTGGGGGGGGCGCGAGAGGGGGCGCGAGTGGGGGCGCCAGCCAATAATATTGTGACGTGTGGCAGAGAGAGAAACTTGATAAGATGGGTGTTGGTAGTGGTGCTCGCGCCCCGGGACATGGTGTGGAGGGGCGCGAGAGAGGGCGCGAGCGGTTTTTTTTTTTATTTTTTTATAAATGTATTAAAAAAACGTATTATTAAAAAAACTCATAAATTATTTAAAAAAACACACATTAATTAAAAAAACACATTAATATCTAAAAAAAAAATTAAAGTACTAAAAAAAACATTATTCTTATTCTTCGGCTTGGTCTTCTTCGATCAACCTCTTCCGGATACGTTCCTTTTGTTTTTCCATCAGCATTTGGTCGACCGGATTTAGGTTACTGAAGTCTCTTGTAAGGAATTCCAAATCTCTCATTCTTTTTTTTTCCTTTTTGTCATTAGAGACCACCTCCATGGTTTTGTTGAATTTATTGAGGGATTCAACAAGATCGTTGATGTTTACGGCTTCCCCCTCAGCCGGTTTTTTGCCCCTGGCGTCCCTTCCCAATGGCCGCCTCCTCGGCGGTGAAGACGTTTCCTCCCCCGCAACGTTTAGGTCGAATCCAACCCGGCAATCCGACCCGGCGGAAGTGCTATACGCTCCAGACGAACTAGTTTTAGTCCGTTTCGGCCCTACTTCCACATCAAGGTCCGGCGCCACCAGCTCAACCCACTTGGAACACCTTCTCAACCTCTCCCACACCTTTACACCGTCCAACGTCTTCACCGTCCCATACCTCCGCAGGCACTCCTGCTTCCACTCTTCGACAGTGAAATTATAAACCGCCAAATCGTCACTGCCACTTGGTCTCATACGACCGGCGTTCCTGTTGAACAGATTAGTAAACAAGCCGACAAATTTTCTGATTTCGGTCCACCGACCCGAAATCATATCGGCGTTCCGCTCTGTACTCCCAACGAGCGAATAGAACGTCTCCCTAACCTTTGTCCAAAAGACCTTGCTCTTTTGGTAGTCCGCTGCAAAATGCATAAATAAATTTGTAAGTCATTTAACTTTTTTATTTAACTTTTTTATTAAAAATCATTTTTAAAAACGTTAAAACAATTACCGCAACGCCGATCCTCAGAAATGACTATCCAAGCCCGACACAGGGCTTCCTTCTCATCCGATGACCACGGAGTGGTTTTCCGTTTCGTCCTTCCAGTCGAAGCCGAACCCGACCCGTCCGTTGCAACTTGTTTTTTCCGGTGGACGCGTCTTCTTTGTCCCGCAGCTTCACCTTCTGGTTCTTGTGTCTCCGGAACTACAAAGTTTGGAGACGGTTGTATGTTGGATGGTTGAAAGCCGGATGGTTGTTGCGACCCCGAATAAAACATCGCTTGGTCCGGTGCCGACCATAAATCGTCGTAACTGTAATCTGAATCTAGGTTTGGGTACCAATTTCCAGCCATGTTTTTAAAAAAAGGTTTGGAAGATGGGGTGATTTTGGGTTTTGGGTATGGTATGTGATATTGGTGTTGGTTTGGGTTTGATATAGGTTTAATAGAGAGAAAAGATTGTATGTTATATTGTTGTGGGTTTGTGTTGGATATAGGTTATTATATAGAGAAAAATTGTATGAAATTTTTTTTTTTTTTTAATAAAAAACGAGCCCAAACGGCTCTATTCACGCAACCCAAGAAACCTTCACGCCATTCTCAGCCGCTAGCCCATCCGCGCCTGCCTCTTTTTCCGCGCTCGCGCCCCTCTCGCGCCTCGGTGGTGTGGTGCTCGCGCCCCGGGGCGCGAGCGGCTGTCCTCTTGCGCCCTTTCTCACGCTCCACACCCCTCAGCCTTATTAAAAATTTTAGATTTAACTTTATGCATTTGTATTTAAATTATTTGCTTTCTAAGCCAATACCCATCTCACATTCTATTCACAGAATTAATTTATTAAACAATAATTATTTACTGCAGAAACCTTTTGTCACAATCATTCATCCAAAACATATACTATCACATGATGTGAAAAGAAAGTTTCTACAACACAAAATATGTTTTTTTTAACAGTTTTATTAAAACCAACTAACAAAGCGCTAGAAGCAAAAACACCACACAATCAAAAATTTATTTATGGTTTTGAATAAGCAAACGAGCCTGTTTGAAAAAATAACTTCATTTGTTGTCTTTTCAAATACACCAACAAGACGTAACTATTATCCAAAAATAAAATAAGTACAACCCAAAGCTTTTAATTGATGTTATAGTTCAATACTTTTTCCACATGTTCTTAAATTTCTTTATCCACAATAGTCTACATTACAAGAAAACGACAATATTTGTATGTTAAAACAAATTCAGTGGGGCCCACCAAGCTAATTTTCTCACCTTAATTTCTTTCTCACAAATTCACAATAACTTAAAAAGAGTAAAAAATACAAGAAAATGAAGATATTTTATGGATCTCATAAACCACATGTAGCAACCATTACATTCTTACAAAATATAAAATAATACTAGAAAATAAAAATTTCGGACCGATACCCTCAATTCCCCAAGCAATGCAATTAATATTTTTAATCTTTCATGGTAACAAAAAGATCAAATTAATTAAACTGCAAAGCTTTCATCTTTTTGTTGGGTGGTTGTTTTCAACATAAGAGATGTGGTGGTGCCACCGTCCTCCACCACCCGGTTCCGCCACAAGACACCGGAGACATCCGTCGTCCACCACCAATCATTAAGAATACAAAGGGCAAGAAGAAATTATGTGTGTGAGGTAGAGAAGGCGGAAGAAGTGAAAGTAGTGAGAGAAGATATGAGGGTGGATATATAAAGGGGAAATTGTAGCTTCTTTTTTTATTTATATATTTTTATTACCTTACGTTAACCGGCTGCTTGCGCGCTGCGGTATGGAGTTGGGAACGCTTAAGTCAAACTCTGAAATCAGAGTGAGTCCGATTAATACAACATAGTCTGTTCATAGTGGGACAACAAGTATCTACGAGGTCGTTGTTCTAAAAAAATTACATGTTTAAGTGACAATAAGCTTATGGTAGAGTGGTAAAAAATAAACTTGATGTTTCATGTGACTCAGGTTCAATTCTTGCCCCCATCATTTAGTTTCGACGTCATCGGGTGATGATGATGAGACTATGCGAGTATATGACATTCACTAGCTGGATCCTTGAACTAAATGAGTTTTATCTCACCGTACTATCGTGCCTTCGGACAAGTGTTTACGGACGTTGGCCGTAGGTGAGTGTTTTTCCCGGATAAAAAGATGAGCGTATCCCGATGTGATAAATTTAGCTAGTAATCCATTTGGAGGATTCGTTAGCTATTAAAAAAATCAAATAAGTTATAGATAAATTCTCACTTTAAATAATATACTTTTTGTTTTCTTAGATATTATTTATTTACCTTTTTTAGATGATTGTATAAACTTTTAAATGGAATCACAAAGACTAAGGTAGCGTTTGGTATGCAGGAATGACAGTGGAAATGGAATGATTTATTATATGGTAATGGAAAAAGTGGTGTTTGGTTGCTTAATGCAATGAAATCATTTATTACATATGGGATCCTATTCCATCAAAACCATTTATTCCCATCACCCTTCTTTTTTTTCATTCCATTCCTCATTCACCATACTTTCTCAACACCACCACCACCTAACAACGACCACCACCACTACCATTGCTTCCACCACCACCTGACCACCACCGTCGTCGTTGCCACCACCTCCGTCACCACCGTCGCCACCATCGCCATCACCACTGCCACCACCTGAACGCCACCATCGTCGCCGTCGCCCTACCATCGACATCACTACCAATGCTACCACCAGTCCACCGCCACCCCCCCACCACCACCACAACCACCGCCCACCACCACCGTCGCCACCGACATCACCAGTTTCGTCGCCGAAGCTACCACGACCATCGCCGTTGCGGGGTTTTTTATTTTATTATTTTTTTGGTAAAAAAAATATTTTTAGATACGAGTGTTTTTATTATTTCTATTTCATTCTTAGAATTTTTTTTAGATACCAAACAACATAAAGTAAGAATTCATTTCATTCTTATAGGTTAACCAAACAAGACAAAGGAATGGTAATGATCCATTTCATTCCCTTGTCCATTTCATTCCTTCTCCTATTCCATTCCATTATCTCCAACCAAACATATCCTAAAATATTGTAGTTTTTGTAATGTCTTATAAAATACATGAAAATATAAACTAAAAAACCTTTTTGGGCCCTCCTAGCAACATGTATGGCTGTATCTTATGATCACATGCAGTTTATACCAGGGTAAAATATTTGACATGAGGGATGAAAAATGGTATTTTAAATCTTTACAATATATTAAAGTGAGGATATATATTTTTTTTAACAACAACTTTCATAACTAAATCAACCCAAAACCCTTTCTACTAAGAAAGTAGCAAAGGCTGGAAGTATAAACAAAACAAAACAGAAACTACAACACTATTGATTTTCATCTATTCCAATCTAGGTTCAAGCAATTTGTCCGATTTTTTATCCATAAGAAGCTCAAATACTTTCTCTCTCTGAGCACTTTATCAATCTTTACCGGTTTATTTTCGAAGATGAACTTGTTTTGGGTTTCCCATAAACACCAAATAGCAGCCATCACAATGAAGTAAACCATTTTTCTTTTATATTTCATCTCAGGGACTTGTTTGACAGCCACCAATAACCCTTGAACATCTTTAAAGTGAGGATATATACTTCATTAGAATCTAATCTTTAAATTTATATTACTTTAAAATAAGCTATTTATAACACAGGAACTAATATACTTATTTCATAATTGCAAAGATATATGGTCCTATGATATTAATTTGTTGTTCTTGATAAATTACCCAATATATTTAGTCATGCATATCAACTGGCATTAAAATTATGCTATGTTACAATAAAGTGACTACTTTACCATTTTTTGATTAAAAAACATAACTTAAAGGAACTCCCACACACATCCCCTTCTGTCGTAGGTTTTTCACAACTAGAGATGTTTGAAGCATATGGCAATCTTGATAACTGGTTTTTATTTCAATAAACAGTATAAACCTAAAGTTCTTATCATAACAAAGGGTCTACATCAACTCTATGGTGATAATCTAAGGCAAATTAGTGTGTGAAGAAATCAAAGATCAATAATAAATATATTTCATGATTTTAAATTGATACAAGATTTTCATGTACTAAGTAGATTATAGTTGGCGGCGAGCATCACTTAAAACGACTAAATCTGACAAAAACTCCATAATTCCATTTTCCACCACATGTGCTTCCTACTAAAAACCATTATATATGGCAATAAGTTACGACTCCTGGTCTCACCATGTGGGGAAGAAGATGAATTCGTCAAAAAAAAAAATTGTGCAAGAAAGGCCATGGCAATGATTCTTTCAAATCATAAGTACAAAAATGTTAACTTTGTTCATCAGACTTCATCAACTTACCTTTGTTCATTACCTCATAACGCCACATCAAAATATTATTTTTGTGCTCAAACTCTCCCTCTCTCTTGTGTAATTTTATATGATT